>NC_042291.1:15698560-15801060 GCF_901000725.2 Takifugu rubripes | reverse complement strand
TAGAGGGTCATTGTTGTTCCACGTCAGACGTCCAGAGAACAAAGATGCTTCAAGGGTTTCTTCAGAGCAACTTGGAAACCAGTTTGTAGAATGATTGTGGAGTAGAATAGACTTTGATACTGTTCTGTAGCGAGTCAAATGTAGCCGATAGCTCAGAATTGCACCGCCTGCTCACTCTATTGACCCCGAGTGCCGCAGCTGCTTCAGCCTGACATTCGTGTCCTTATCTGCAGGCTGAGACTAGCGTTCGACAGTAAAAGCTGCTCGTCTGGGGCATTCTGAGACTAGGTGTGTCCTCCAACAGTCATGAATAATATGCAAGAAGGTGGAAAGAATGCTAATGGCCTGTAAAAAGTATCAAACAGTGGAACTAGAGCAGAAACTTTCCCGGCAGGCGCGCTGGGGCCAGACTTTTGTTTTTTTAAAGCAGTATAAATTCATTTCTGAAAGCTAATACGCTTGTTTTTATTATATTGTAATGCCTTATAACCCTAAAACAAAGAACAACACATCATTCATATACAGAAGATGTTTAAACACATGGTTATATATATATACAGTATATACTCTTGTATCTGCATTTTATGTACAACTTATCCACCACTTATCCCGACTATAATGCCATAAACTCCTGCTTCAACAGTTCCAACAAAACCATTGCTTGTTTGTTTTTGAAATATACAGTAAAACAAAATATGTACATTTCATTAAGTAAAATAAAAACAGATTTCCCCTGAAAGTTCTTTCCAAATGTGAGCTGAATCCAGTTCTGTTAGCTTGGTAGCTGCTCTCAGCCGTCTGAAGCCTCTGTCACTGATGGGGGGGGGGGGTAGAGTTCGCTGCTCGCTCTGCTAGGGACCGGCTTTAGCAAGAGCACCACATTTGCTATAAGGAAGTCTCTCCAGAGCAGCACTTGGTCACAAAGACTTCCCAGCTCGCGCAACTATGTGAAGCCGTAGACCTTCTCGAGCTCCTCGGCAGCCTGCCCCAGGTGCATCTTCCTCAGTTCGTTCAGCAGATCGTGCAAAAGCGGCGGATGGAGCAGGGCGCCGGCCCCCGAGCCCCGCTCAGCCCACGCCCTCAGCATCTGGTAGTGAGCCTCTCGACAGGGTCGGTAATCCAGCTCTGCTTGTTCGATCTCAGTGTCCCTCACCCCGAGAGAACGCACCAGCTGTTTCACCTGCAGCACCGGAACCAGATCCAGGACGGTGTAGATCAGCTCGGAGACTGAGGCGAGGACAGAGGGGAGGTCAGGGCGACATTTCCACATCTTTGACTTGTATCATGTGTAAAATAAGACACACTCACGCTTGATTTCCACGGGGATGCAGTCGGGCAGCTTGACTGGCTGCTCGCACTCACTGAGGGGAGTGATGGTAGCAACCTTGAAGGTGATGTCAAATGAAGATTCCTCACTAGGGATCAGGATTTCCTGCCATACAGAGTCTCCGTTTATTTACATTCACAGCACAGAGCAGCACACTCACAGCTCCATTCACAGGTGTACCTTGCATGGGTCTGGAGTCACAGCGGAGGATTGGGAGGGGAACTCCTGCAACCTCCTTAAGGTAACGCTTTTTGTCACCACGTGCGTAACCGCAGCAACCAGCAGCAGCAGTGTGAGGCCAGCCGTGGCAACTCCAATGGAGTTGTATAGAAATCCCTTTGTAGATTCATTGCCTTCATAAGAGAAAGGACACGTAGTAATGCAACAGTGCGTTTAGACGCTGTAGTTATATTCCTCTGCAGCCACTGATTATCAAATTTTATTACTAGTACCCACCTTTTGAACAGCTGAGAGTGACCGAGCAGTTAGATTTACATTCACCAGAGCATCTGTTGACAAGACAGGGGACATTTTACAAGCGTGACTCAAGAGGAAGTGACGACCGTGTGCACCTAAAGGTTTAGAGACAGCAGCGTCTGATTGGCTGGAGCTAATGTGTCATCGGTGACAGCAGAGGCCACGTGTACGTCGTGCACACATCATTTCAAAAACCCGGCATTTCTCGGGTGACACCAGATGAGCTGACTCATCAGCATTTGCGTAGCATTAATGACTATCTAAGAACTAGCAACACAAATGTCTTGAGGATTAATGGAATCAAATGTAATGTGTGGTAGAGCCTGAGACGTGTGTGTATACCCCAACTTCTCTTTTGTTTGCCAAAGGAGCAGAAATGGAAAAAGTGACACTCTGCTGCCGGTTTCGTCTGAAATACTAACTTCCCTATCAGCACTATTCTGTGCAACCATGGGTCCCGTGTAAGCAGGTCTACGCACTTGCTGCAAAGTTCACACTTGTTGTTGAGTCTGTAGTAGTTGTCTTCACATTGGCACACAGTGTTGTTCTCTGGGGTACCTGTGCACAGGAGAGAACAACAATAATCTGCTTTTCAACAGAACCGATGAAGAACCGTCTCTCCTTCTGTTGCTGGACTCACATTTCTGGCTTTCCTTCTCGGGGTGATCGCATTGTCTGCATTTGAGGCATTCGAAGTTTTCCGAATCGATGTTAGACCGGTAATACCCCTTGTCGCACTGGCAAACGGTGTTCTGATTGCCCTTGCAGGGACGGAACACCACTTTGTGGTCTGGCGTTGTGGAAGAGGGAGGAAGAAAACCGATATTCAAGCACTGCAACGCAAACAGGTGGATCTGATGTAGCGGAATGTAGTAGAAATCAGTGGACTGTACTATTGCATTTTCGGCATGTTCTGCATTTGTCTGCGTAGTTCATCGTATCCATGTATTGACCATAGGGACACGCCGTGCAGTTACTTCTCTCACGCGGGGCGCTGCACTCCTCTTTAAGCCTATAGCCTGGAAAACAAAGACAGGAAGAATCTGAATAAAACTCAAATAAAACTTGAGGATCGGGAATTCGCCCGTACATTACCTGGAGGACATTTGTTGCAACAAATTCCGCTTTCACTTTGATATTCCACATCTAGACACGATGTTAAGGTGGGGGTGACCAGGCACTGTAACAGGAAAGGCTAAATTAATGTTTTCTCTGGGTGGTAGCTCATATTTGGTGAACATGGACTGACCAGGAGGAGCAGCACTGTGGGGAGGGGGGTTGTGTCTCTCCTTGAGAAGGCCCCTCGCTCCATGATTCTGGGAGTTTAGTCCATCTGGTGTCACCTGCAAACCCCCGACACAAAGCTTCATGTCATGAATTTGACTTACGATCCACGTTCATTCCAGCACCATCAGTTTGTGAGCCTAGAGAGGTGTGTTGTCATAGAAACAGCCTGTTGTTGCTTCATGTCAACAACAACAAGCCCACCGAACATGTTCAATAATCTAATAAATAAACCATTCACCATTTCGGTTTGACTCTCACAAAGGTGAAGCCAGGTCGAGACAAAGTGCAACATTAGCTGAGAAAAGCTGCTTTTGGCAGCACAACTGAGGCAAAAGTCTTTTATCTTTTATACCTTTTAAAAGTCTCAAAGGTGTCTCAGGCGTTCCTCGCGACATTTTTCATCTAAAGAAATTTCCTTTCTATATCATATTTTTGAATGCACACTCTTGAGAAATAATAGTGTCGCAACCTAGTGACCCGCGCGCGCGCACACGCACGCACGCACGCACACACACACACACACACACACACACACACACACACACACACACACACACACACACACACTCCCCGGTCTGTAGGTGACAGAGAACTTTTCAGAAAGCTCATATTGAACAGGCCGAGCTAGTAACTTGTCTGCGAGCCTCGGAGACGCGAACTACGGTGAAAATGTCAAACATTGATCCCCGTCGCAGCGGTTTCGGTTCGGCACCACAGAACGAACGCCCACCACAGCCCGGAGAGCGATATGAGTGTTCTCTTCCTGCCTCTGACACGGCTTTTCAGTCGCTTACCTGGACGGCCGCGGCCCCGAGGAGTGACTCGACACTTCAGTCCAATGGGTCGACGATTTAAACCGCTTCAATAAAAGTTAAAAAGTCTTTTTTTTTCACCAGCAAAGCGGAGAAAACCTGACGTCTCGCGAGTCTCCGGCGCACGAGCGGGGGCGGGCTCTAGCGGGAAGCAGGTCTGAGTCACGAGCTCGTTTCAGAAAAAGGCAAGAAGTTTGGAAGGAAGAAGTGTGGTCCAACTACACAACCCAGAGGAGCCCCCAACACCTGAACGCAGGTGTAGGATCCCCACATCTACCACAGAACACACCTGAGCACACCGATTTATGCTAAATATCTACTATGTTAGTTACTATCACAACAATAGTGATTTCACCCACAGGAAACAGATAAAAACGGAACTTGTCAGGGTGTTTAAAGGAATATTTGTGATTTATTTGGACAAAGAAGTGATTTGTTGATGAGCGACTTCAGCCATCTCATGCACACGTTAACGCTAAGCTGCCAGGATTCAATTCTGTCTTCACCGAGGGAATTCTGCAACAGTTTGTGGCACAGTTAGCTAATGGTGGCATTTCCATCTTCCCAACACAGAGTTTTAGGAAGATACTTTCAGTGTTTGATGAGGGCTGTTTGAACTGTACCAGCATTTAATCAACAGTATAAACAACAACGTGGATCTGGGAAATTGTATCTGTGGTGTTCAAAAACCAATAACTGTATGTAGAATGTAAGAGGAGAGAGGAACACAGGAAAGCCAGCAGAGTTATTCACGTGTCTTGGTTCCTTCGTCAGCAGAGCAAGACTATTACTTCCTCAGAAAAACCGCATCGCTCACCCACCCATTCCTCCCCCTTCCCCCGCTGTCTCGCTCTCTCTCTCTCTCTCTCTCTCTCTCTCTCTCTATTTCTGTCAATGTCACTCAACGTTTTTGACCTACATGCAGCACACCGACACCTGCACTCAACCACGTGCGAAGGGGCCATCGCAGTGGCTGCATCAGCCGCTGGATCCAAACGTGTCAGCGTTCAAGTGGAGAGAAGGTGGCGTCTGAAGAGTCTGTTTACATCAGCACGTCTGTGTTCCTGGCAGGCGTTCATCTGATGTTCTAGTGAAATATGCTCATCGTTACAGTTAAGCTGCCCAGAAGTGAAACAGGGCAGGAGCCGTTCTGATGACGTTTGTTGTACTCATCTCTGTAAAGGTGCGGCCACGTCCGGAGACACATGTGACCCCTTTTTTATCTGCTGCTTTGTCAACTCTGCACCACTTCATGCGGTTACTGTGCCAGGTAGTCGTTAAAATTCACCCATACTCACACCGCCGCTAAATTACAGCTACCCAGTGCACGCCTGCATGTTTTAATGCCTGGAGGATCTGTCGAGGATCTGGGCAAACATGGGGAGCGAATGCAGACGTGCAGAGTCTAAATGCAAAAGTAGTTATGAGCACTTCAAACAACAAAGATGAAATAAACGTCTTTGGCCCCGAGGGAAACTAAGACATCCTGTGACATGAGAGCCCTCTTGAGGATTTGGACCCTCATCTGATGGTTGAACAGCCTGTAAAGCGATTTTAAATGGGACCAACTGATGAATTCTCTTGATAAAAGCAGTTTTTACCACCTCAGGCTTTTATCCAAGACTAAATCGCTTTCATTTTTTAGGGATTTTGAGTGTCATTCTGGCTGTTATTTCCGCATTTTTGACTACTTTAATGTTCTTTGCACTATTGCACTATTATATTAATGTCTACAGTCCCCCACGACCTCCGATGCCAACTCTTCCTAAAACAAAACGAGCTTTTCCAGCTCCTGAACTGTCGAATGAGCTACGAATCAAAATGTGCCCCACCCTGATTCCTCTTAAATCACAGTGGATTGGATTTATAATTCTCTGAATGGTAATACTTGTTTTAAAAAACCTCCCATTATTACATTATTAACACACTCTTATATACAGTAGATTCCTGGTAGACATTTTTTTTTAACACCTCATTTCATTCAAGCTTACTGCAGCATCACGGCGACAAGATCATTTCTTAAAGCGAAATCATATCCCCAGAATCTTCTGTCAGACCAAAACTTCAACATGGACCGAAATGATTGCTAAGTCCTGCTTTTACTCATTGACCAAGATCACAACAGGGGAACAGCTGCAGCTCCAGCTGAGGCAGACAAAGTTCTTGACTGCAAAAGAAAATCAGTTTTGGATGAAATGAAAGAGACGTTGCCTGATGGAAAAAAGGTGGAGGCAGATAAAGGGTATGTTTTTGCAAAGAGCCGGAGGGTCGAGGCTGGCAGAGAATGGGGACAGAGCAGAGAGATTAGAAAAACCCACCATAAATGTGGGTCTTTCATTATGAGTAATCAGACTTTATGAATCGTCCCCTTGACAGACTTCTGGTCCCCTGTTCAGTCTCACACTCGGTGGGTCCCGGGAAACAGCTTCTTCTGCCTCCTCGTCCATGGTAGGTCAGAACCAAAGAAACCATTTTGATTAGTAAGATAAATGTCCTGTCATGTGGAACATTGATTGTGTAAATTATTGTAAGTCTACTTTGGTTATTTTAAGGGTTAAATTACAGCAGAAACCCCGAGCGCACGTTTGTGTGTTTCTTTTGAACTTCTGCAGAAACGTGACTGAGCTTCATCACCACAGTCCTTTATTGTGTCTGCCGGGTTTCCCTCCTTATTCTCTCGTCTTCGCCCTCTGTTCTCTCCTCAGATGCAGCAGCTCTGCTACCTTGCAATCACTTTCTCGTGCACCCTGTGTTTCGCACCTTTGCTGCGTTCCTTAGGGTGCAATGAAACACAATATCGCAGCAGTCATGGTGAACAAAGCTGCTGTAACAAGTGTCGGCCAGGTACGGCGACACCCGCCACACAAACCCACCCCCACAGAACCGGACACACAAACACAAACGTGCACTGCAAAGGTTATGATGCTGAACTAAAAGCCAAATGTGGATTCATGTGTGTTCCCAGGTCACTATGTGGTTCAGCACTGTACTGCCTCCTCTCCGACTAAGTGCAAGCCGTGCGAGGATCAGCGCTACATTCAGACGTACAACATGGAGTGGAGCTGCGACTTTTGTGGAAGCTGCAGTGCATGTGAGTCCTTTCAGCTTTTCTGCAGGCGTTAGCAACATCCTACAGTAACATTATCAATTGTGTACATTTGAAAGATTGTGTCAAGGCTTTAATTAATCTCTAATATAGAATCCACAGAGGAGACACACACAGACACACACTGTCAGTTTAGTTCCCTAATTGTGACTCATTGCTAGTGTCATGGAGGGGTGATTTAGTCTTTGATCGTGACAGTCATTTCTCTCTGCACGACCCCCAACCTTGTCCAGGTCGTGCACAAAATCGTGGCGATCTTTGTCTCGTTACTCATCTTTGCTCGTAGATGAAGAAACCTGCAGCTCAAGCATTGAAGGGGATTTTTCCATTTTGTTTGTCAGGGTTTGTTAGCACTCAGAGAGAAAGAGATACGTTCAAAGGGTGGGGGGGGGGGGGTAGAGACTAGGGTTGAAAGTGGTCTGTCAAAACAAGACGACCGCGGTGCAAGTTGAAGTCAAGTCAGTGGAAAAAGTAAAAGAAAAACAGAGAAAAAGGTTAGAAGAAACCAACCCAACAGCAGAGCAAAGAGCAGCAGATAGAAATGTCATGCCCGCTTCTTGGGTTCCTGTGCTACGACAGGCGAGCCAAAAACAGCCTCGTCTGGTTTTTATTTTTTAATTTTTTTTTTAAATGTCAGCGTGGGAACCAAATACGAGAAAACTTGGTGGCGGTTTGCCCATTTCTGTCTGCAAACGGCTCTAGAGTCAGGCAAACATTGGGAGGAATTAACGTGGGTGTTAAAACTGTCAAAATCCCTTCGGCCAATGTCGAAGCAGGGGCTTCACTTAACTAGCATGGAAACTAACATGTGGAAAAGGTTTGCCCACATAAACATTTCACGCTTGCTCTTGAAATTAAACGGTATCTCTCTTTGGAGGGGCCAGGCCACAGACCACATTACGAGCTTGGGTAGATTATCCAAGAGTTGCGATGTGAGACCACAGACCATTCAGCTCTATATTAGCTAAATTTTTGCCCCCCAAATGAACCTAAGAAAGAAAACAAGCTTTAACACGGATAGACTGCAATGTGGTTGTTGCGCAACATTTCTGCAGGTAATGGAAACCAATGTTCTGTGATGCCTGCAGGGTCCAGCGGGCTCATATGTGTAGTTTGTTTGTTGAATTCACATCCAATCGCATGTAAGTAATGAAGCGTTAGGTCAAAATGAAATCAAGCTTTCAGTAAGTCCACACATCCACAGTCATCAGTAACTTATGACTTATACTAGGTAGTATCAGTGAAACTGACGCAGTTTCTGATTTATGAAATGTTTAACTGTTCCTTCACTCCCCCCCCAGCAAACATGGAGTACAAGTCACACTGCAACGCCACCCATGACTCTGTGTGCAAATGTAAACCGGGCTATGAATGCACAGACCGGCCCTGCACGCAGTGTCGGCCGGTGTCGCCGACCACCAGACCCCCACCCCCTGTAACACCTGTCACTGTCATCACCGTGGAAACAAGCAAAGGTAAAGTGCGCTGCGCTTCCTGTGCAGCCATAAAAAAGACGTGTTTAAGGTGTTTACGCGTTACTAAAATATCTCTTTTGCACACGTCTACAGATACGCTGTGGCTAATGCAAATGGCTGCTTTTCTGTTGATAACAGTTGCAGTGTGTGTTGTCTTGAAAAAAAAAGCAGGTCAGCAGTGGATCACATCCAAATGTGGTGAGTAGATCTGTAGCATAACTGTGCCAAAATGTATAGATGGGAGTGTACGGGAGATAAGTGATGCAAGTTTCTGTCAACCTGCCCCCAGGTTACCTGTTGGCTAAAACACATGAGCCGGTGTCACCGTGCTCCGATGATGAGGAAGTAACAAAGCCTGTGCAGGAAGCTGGGAATTTTGCTAAAATCGAAATAGATCCTTGAGCTGGATTACAAAGATGCACCTTTGGCATCACTCATGGACATCTGGCCGCAAGTGTGTCCTAATCCAAACAGCTGGAGGCAGCAAGAACTGTGAACAAGAAGTTGGAAACCTGATTTCCAGAAGAGCGAGTGGACAAAAACATAGGAGAGACACTGTAAATATGGAGCAGAGCAGGAGAACTGCTGTGCACGAGGTTGGAACCGTGGGGTTCTGTTGCTCAGCATCGGGATGGTTCGACACCTGACGCCGTCATCGCTGTGGAAACCACCGGTGAGACTGTCTGGACTGTGGAGTCCACAGACGTGACCACCAACGCGAGAGACTCCCTCCCAGGGTTCAACGCACTCAGGGAAATCTGACTCTGCTGAGGTGGAGATGGAAAAAATGGATTTCTTTCTCTTTCTTTCATCGGTCACGTTGTGAGAGTTTATTCCAGATCTGTTGCTGCAGAGCAGCCAAATGTTTAAGACTAATATATTATCCCACGGAGGCCACTTAAAAAGAGAATGGCTGGTCTTGCCCAAGGAGTCAGGGATCTGACTGCGTGTCCAATGTCTGTGTAGATACTGTATATAGTCCTGAGTCAGATGTGAACTCATGCATTTTTACCAACGTTTTATTAAAAATACATTTACCTTAAAAGTCTTGTGTTTATTCGGAACAAAGTGAGCTTTAAACTTTTAATTACATCGCGTATCCTACAAGGAAAACAATCTCATAGTTTGTCTTCTTCTGTTTGTCTTTGGTTTCTGGTGTGTACAGACAAGTTTTCCCAGAACCTGCAGGTAAAAATATTTCCTCTGAATACTGTGATTCACAGTTTGCCAGACAGCGATTGAGGTTATTGTAGTGTTCCCTGCTTCCTTCCTTCCTTCCTGTCCTCCAGCAGATCTAGCCATCAGTGTTACATTTTTGAGAGATGCCTCACAGGACTTCCTCTTTGGAAATGTGGCAGTCCTTTCCTTGTTCCTGAAAAGGGAAGAAAATGCTGTCGCTCTCTCGGCTCCTCTCCTCCTCGGAGATGTGAATACTGGGAGAAGGTGCAGGCTGGAACACGGGACAGTCTCTCTCGTCTCCTGTCTCCCTCTCGGCTGTACTCCTGTCTTCAATGGTCGGGCCAACCTGACCCGTAAACTGACTCAGCAAACTGAAGATGATCGTTCCTGGATTATGGACGTGAACTGGACCTGCGGAGGCAAGAACTAACAATTAACGTGCTGCAAAGGCTCACATTCGCCTGTTACTCAAAACCTGCAGCTCGGCTCTTATCCAGTAATACAACTCATTGTGACTCTGCATTTTAATCATCGCCGCGACTCACATGTTTCACAAGAAAGTCTAGAATTTACTCAACAGTACCCAGATTGGCTGCAGGAAGGGGCAGCGGCTGCTGCTGCGCACTGAAAGAGTCTCGGGGGAAGTGATGAGTTGACTCCTTTAACTTGCAAGGAGCTTTTCGACCTCCCTGAAGTAAAACATGTTCAGCAGGGTGGGGTCAACAGAACAGCCACAACCTCTACTGGAGTGACTCAAACTTCAAGCTTTACCTTATTACACAGCATAAGCACTGCAACAGCTGGAAACCAACGGATGGATCAGTTAGCAGCAGAAAGGAGGGGCTGTTTCTGATGAATCGATGCTGTGAAGATTAAGGCTGTGGCTGAGGGACAGCGGGCCCCTGGGAACCTCTACTTACCCCTCTTGAAGCAGGATTGGATTTGAAGTCGACCAATGTAACCCAGAACCACGAGAGCCACAAATGCCCCAGCAAATAGAAACGTTACCGTGGAGGGAAGCAGACCATTCATCTTATCTGAGAGAAAGGACAAACAAGTGAATAAAGCTCATGGCTGAACACAACCTGAGCTAAAGAGGAATGTCAAAGCCCTTCACTGCCCCCTAGTGGTATGTCACAGTAGCCGAGCAAGCCTCTCCCTCTGTGATCCTTAAATAAGGTTTGCTGAAGGTTGGTCTCTATAATGATTGAACTATTGAACTTCCAAATCAGGACACACAAAAAAGAATAATTTCAGATGTCAACGAGCACCTAATGTGGCTCATAGTTCAGGGATAAAACCATTTTGCCTACTGACAAAAAAGAATTGCTCACCCGTTTGGGAATTTGTGTCATTTTGTGTCGCCAGAAAAGACTGTGGGCCGCACCTGTGCAAGATAACGAAAGAATCTCAAATATGTGACTCGGGAGAAAGTCTGGCACCGTCTGAACGTTCTCAATGTGCCCATTGTCTTCAAAAGTTGGCATTGAGGAGACCACTCGACTGACTTGTGTGAATTGCAGAGTTCCCCAGCAGCTCTGTTGCGTCCTGAGAAGGATGTGGGAGTTTCTTTTCTATGGTTCTCTGAGAGGATGGTCGCAGCCTCTGGGAAACCCAAAAAAAAAGTTGGATTTCAGCTTTCATTCCTTTAAAAACTCAAGTATTAATGCTTGAAAATGTTAGTAAGGTCTTCAACATTGTAAAAAATAAAGTTTTCATCATGTTTCATTTGTGTGTGAAGAAAGATGTAATGATGTTTATTTTGAAGCCCCCTCCAGGCCGAGGCCCCGTATATTCACCAACAGTGTCCGTCTCCGGGATCCTTTCGCAGTATCGACAGTTAGCCGAGAAAGGCACCTCCTGCGTGCACATGTAACCCTCCTCGCACACGCACTTTACATCTGACTTGTCCGTGCAGTTCTGAATCACCTTCAGGTGAAAATCTGAGACAGCCAAAAATAATCATTTTTGTCTGACTCATTTCCACTAATGCAAAGACGATGACACAATTTTATCACAGAAAGCCAGAGGTGACAGAGAAAAACACGATTACGGCGGTGAACAGAATGAGTCACGGTTTCTCTACTTGGTCTGCAGTCTCTAGAGCAGCTGCTGCATCTGTCTTCCCGGTTCTGGCGCGTGGTGTAACTTCCTGCGGGACAGGGCGCGCACTCTGTGCACGTCTTCTGATACTCACCTAGCAGAGAGCAAGAGCATCAAATGACCACAACCGGATGAGATATGCTCTGCATCTTAATGAAGGATGTGGTTATGCTACGCTCAGTCTGCAAAGCTGTTTTTTTTCCTTGTAAAAAAAAAAAAAAAAGGACTAAACTACAAAAACAGCATGTTTTGGTGTAATTTCTGCCTAATTCAACCAAGCAAATGCGCAGATACAGAATCATGAGAAGAGAGTGTTTTCTTACCTGCAGGACACATTTTACAACTCCTTCGGTTTATAATGTGATATTGGGTCACCTCTCTCTGTGAATACAAGTTCATTAAAGGTTTCAACTCGTGCCAGGCTCGGACGCGTCGAGCTGCACCTTTCTAAGCTAGCAGCAGATGTAAAGTTCAAAGCAGAGGTCGTTCTTACCGGTGGAAAGCTGAGCGCCATCAAGGTCGAGCATGAAATCAGAAAGCACTGCACGAGTCCCATCGTAAATTAGGCCTGCGTTTCAAAATGAAATCAAGCGTAGAAATATTCAGGAAACCAGGCACACGATGAAGCGGCGTGCGGGCAGAAAAACAAGTTTTCTTCTTACCTTGGGTGGCTTTTTGTCTTCCAGAGGTTAGAGGTGTGACTTCTGTCTTCGCCTCCGTGTTCTCTCCCCCATGTGTCACAGTTTCCTTACCTGGTTACATCTTCTGCTCTCCTCCTTCCACTGATGTCCTGTTTACATGACAGGCCGGCCTCGCTCTGACGTGGATTCTGCATCAGTCTCAACACTTTCCGAGCAGACGGAGATCTGGCAGAATCAAAGAGAAGTCAAGGCTGCAGCCAGTTCACATGCTACTAACATGTAATACGACTTGATCTGTAGAAATGATCTTTTTTTATTGCATAAAAGAAACATTTTGAACATTCCCAATGTGAAATATGTAAAAATCCTCAAATGTATTTATCAACCCATAACTGACTCCCAGTTCAGCATTTCCAGTTGAATCTTCCTCCCAGTTCACAGAATTCCACCTTTTTCAAGACTAACAATGACAACGTGACACAACAATAAAGGACACGTTTTCTTGCTTCGTTGCATTCGTCTTTTTATTATTTCTGTCTCTGTTGACATGTTACACACTGGTTCAGCAGTATAGCCTTCAAAGCCGAGGTTACGTCTCACCTGTACCATCCTGCGCGCCCGAGTCGACCATCAGCACCATTAAATACTCACGAGACACCAAATATTGCTGCTTTCGACCGAGGAAAACATACAAGACCTTTGTTGCTTCTTTAACGGTGCTTCTTCCTGTTCCTGAGTCTTTGATCACAAGCGGTTCTTCAAATCTTTTCCCCTCTTATAGAATAACAAAACAATCGTTCATTTTGCCAAACATGTGTGTGTGTGTGTGTGTCTGCATATTTCCCCCTGGCGCTATTTTTAAATTGACATTTCTCCACAGCGACACATACAACCTTGAACATGGAGGGAAAAAATAGCAGCAAAATAAAAAAAATAAGTGTCATTTCATTTAAAAATACATATGCGACAAAAGTCAAACGTGTCTGACATTTCTAAAAAAAACCACGATGAAATGTATGAACAAAAACAAACACACCTCCGCTCTGAAACCTGATGCTAACGAAGATGAGCTTCTCTAAAACCCTCTTATTGTATTTAAGCTCTACATTAAACATTCTTTAAACGGCCACGCGTGCACGAGTTTATATCAGCTTCACACACGCCCCTGCTGATTGTACATCTTTGTGAGTGCAAATCTTTTCACCTTTTCAGGCGAAAACAACAGGAACCGAGCACCTTGGTGAACCAGCATCTCATTTTTACCGGCGATTTCCTGTTGTCAGACAAATGTCAGACAGATGCTTTGGCACTCTATGGCTTATTGACTCCCGCCTGCCTCCGTTTGCTCTACGATCTCTACAGCGTCTCTCGGCCATGCATGAATATTACAGGATCCACCGTTGGGAAGCGTTTATACATTACTTTTCTTGTCAGTGATTCAGGAAGCAGGAGCTGACACTAAATCTGGAGCAGGTCCAAAATGGGGGCTATACAACTACGAACAGTCATGCTTCTTCCCCTGACCTCAACACCTTGAGCCGTCGAGCGAACCCCTTTTTGCAGCGTCACTGGTTTCATCTTCCATTCAGAGATATTTTAGCGAAGCGGCGGTGACTCAGCACGTCATAAAGCTCCACTCAGGCCATCACAGAACCTCACACACCAGAACCTCACACACCAGAACCTCACACACCGACTGCCTGGAAAACGTCCTCCCAGCAGGCGTCGGGCCGTGAACCTCTACCGTCGAGGTTGGAATCTACTATAACTACGAGATGATGTGACACATGATCCGTTTAGTCCAGTTTAAATCGACCGGAAGGTTTGGCGAGCTCGGCAGTCTAAGAACACATCGGCTGCTCCAAAATCTCTCCGTTTTGTTTTTTTCCTGGATAATTCAGAGCAGATAAATAAGTGGATTTGACAGCAGGTAACTGTGGCTGAACAGACAGAACTCTGCTGCTCTAATATACACACTGAATATTTTTGTCATCTAAAACAGAAGTGATGTTGGGTGAAGCACGTGTGTTATAGGGCTTTTCTCAGGGTGCACTTTCGTCCGTTAGTATACAGAATTCAAGCTATTGGGCAGTAAAATGCTGAATCGCGACATCTTATTAGACTTTCTTTGTCCACTGGAAGAGGGTCACATGTCTTCAGATATGTGTGGACTAAAGGCGTCCTCGCACCAGGTACAGTAATTGCTTGGGAGGTTCCAGAAAAGTGCGCTGTCACGTGTTAGTACTGCGTACGGAGTGAAAGGCTCATGCCATTTTTTTTTCCCTGATGGTTTTAGTGCTGCGGTGCAACAGTTCACAAGGACGGCAGAGCGACGTCCAAGGATCAGCGGGGACCCAAACTGATCTGGTAGGAAGAAAAATAAAAGTCTTGCGTATTTGGAGTGACATTTTGGCTCATAGGGGGTCGTTGCCTTAGTTACAGTTGTGTGTTGTGTTGAGGTGGGGGGGGGGGGGGTACTGCAGCTGGACGCGGCGGCGGTTACATCTACGTGATGGAGATCACATGGGAAAGCAGCCAGACCTAGTGAGGGTCACACGGTGCAGCTGGGGGCGGTCCAAGTCGCCCCCCGCTGAGAAATGGTCAGGATTTTCCTGCAGGTTGAAGGTTGGAGGCCGAAGGCGGAGACGCGGACGCCTTGTCGCCCTCTCTCTGGTCAGTTTCCTCCACGGAGGCAGAGGCCGCAGGACTGCTGAGAGACAAAACACAAGGCCACACGTCTTTCATCCCTTTCTCTAACCCCCTCCGCTCATGTTTGTGGTCTCAGGTGTATTACTGCTACAAACAGCGCCGCCTCATCTTAAGTGGTTGCTAGGCGCCCCGGCGGGTGTCACCTTTCTCCGCTCTGGGTGATGAGTCTCCTGCAGGTCTCCATCTGAACGTCCAGGCCCCTCTTCATGGAGCACATCTCCATGTACTCGTGCAGGTGTCGGTTCATGTCGCTCTTTGCTGTGGCCAGTTCCATCTGCAGCCGGGGGGAAACTGGCCGTCACACATACTCACAGAGGGATCCCAGCGAACGCTGGCTGCTTTTATCATGAGAACACGCAACAGAATCCCAAGAGGAAAACAGCTTTGAAGCGTGTCTGACCTCAATCTGGTCAATGGTCTCCTGGTATTCCTTCTCTCGAGACTTGAAGAGACACTCGGTGTCGCTAATCACCTTTTCCAAGCAGTCCTCCTGATACACGCACACAAAAACGAACGTTCGCGAGAATATCTGAATCTGGAAATCGTGTTTAAATGCTAATTATACAGCAAGATAATTAAAGGAGATGAAGTGTCAAGTCTGGTTTTATTCTCAGATCAAATTTCACTGACTAATGCAGCTATTTTATTACTGGCAGACGATCCTGAGCCACCCACAGTCTGCAGATGGAAACAGCACACAGGGGGCGTCACGTCTGTCCGCATTACGTCTGTCCGGTTCTAACATCCTGGTTCTAACCATCCTGGTTCTAACATCCTGGTTCTAACCATCCTGGTTCTACCATCCTGGTTCTAACCATCCTGGTTCTACCAACCTGGTTCTAACCATCCTGGTTCTAACATCCTGGTTCTAACCAACCTGGTTCTAACCATCCTGGTTCTAACCATCCTGGTTCTAACATCCTGGTTCTAACCATCCTGGTTCTAACATCCTGGTAAATGCGGCCTACCTCTCCTGGAGGATGGATGGGGTCAGGAGGCAGAGTGCAACCAGGAAAGTCCTCCCAAAGAAGCAGCGTCTCCTCGGTCTCCTCCCAGGCCAAACTGTCACAGTCATCCTCGAACTCACATTCCCTCCTGAGAAAACACGCACGCACGTTCAGAAGCGCACGACAGACCACCCGCCGCGTTCCCCGGACCACTCACAGGTGGTTCAGCATCCTCTGCATCTCCTCGTTGATCTGGTTGCCCGACGAGCCGCCGCGCTCCTCCTCTTTGGCCACACCGGCGTCGCTCTCGGACGTGCTGACGGGTTCCTCGCACTCGCTCCCGTTGAAGGACAGCGGCGTTTGTTTCCGGCGGCAGGCCAGCGCCGGCTGGCTGTTGGGAGGCTGCGGGTTCATTGGAAGACCACCAGCGTCAAGGGCTGATCAAAAGGAGCCGAGGACCTCCACTTCCTCGTACCTGGTACATGTGAATGACGCCATCGCAGTTCCTCTGCTGAGCCACGTCGCAGAGACGAGCGGTGATGTCGATCCTGCGGCAGATGTCCATGTCCACCTTCATGGCCTTCTCCTGGATCTTGCTGTCCAGCTCCGACAGGTTCTGAGCGCAGGGAAGCGAGGGAGCGTGCTCAGAACTAGCCTGACATGAGAAAAGCATCCATGCGCGTGTGGTTGGGAGCATGCGCTCGGCTTACGTTGCTCATCAGGCCTTTGAAGAGAACCAGCTCTGCCTTCAGCTGCTGGACTCGGAGGGCCAGCTCGTCCTGGCAGCCCTCGCTCTCCTGCAGGTCCTGCGTGCAGCACAATGACCCAAACACTCAGCAAACACATGATCATCTCAGAAAGCAGGGATTGGACAGAGACCAACAGAGTTCCAGGGATTATCAAAGCTCTTCATACGTGCAACAATATTGGTCGCACACGTTTGAGGTTCAGCTGGTACTTAAGAAACACACCCGGGCCTGCTCACAACACAGGAACAACACTGGAAGGGCAGAATTTTAGGTTTTATTTAGCTCTCACAGGAAAGAACGGTATTAATCTCTTAGAAAGTACTACAGGAGTAACTCGTGAAAACGTGTCATTCACCAAATACCTGATAAAACTAAATAAATAGCCAGTTTACTTTCATCAGCTGATGTTTAAAGGGCATTGTAAGAGGAATAAAAAGAATTCTTAATAAGTCTGACAGCTTTTAAGGCTTTATTTTCTCGAGCAAGGTCAAGATCTTCTTGTGCGTAACAAATGATTGGAATTCTAAACTGAAGCCATATTCAGGGGCTTAAACCTTCTGAATCCTGTTGACTTGAGCTCAGACTCAGCGGCTCATTAGAGATGCAGAGCCGCAGCACAATATTACCTCTTGTAGGTCTACGATCTTCTGCTGCAGGTCCATCCTCATTGTGCATTCGTCCTCCCATCTAAATGACACAGACACACCAGCATGAGAGGAGCGACACAAGCCTGGGTGTTTGGAATGTTCCCCTGCTTGGCTGTGTAGCCAAAAATCTGCATAAATCAACTCTGCTGATGTGAAAGAGCCGAAGGGGAACTGAAAGACAGAGAGGATTGAAGCGCAGCCGCAGATTATATAAGTCATTGTGTTCTGCTGGGATGCCGTTCGCTCCACTACTGTAAAAACCTGCGCACGGAGATCTCACTGTGATCACAGTTGGCACTCAAGAATCTGCTGGCTGCACCTGGGGGGGCAGAATGAGACCCACTACAACCCTGTGGTGGCACAGCGGCGGACGTATGAGAGGCTCGTTGGATCGCTAACCCGAAGGTGCAGAAAGTGCTTCCCCCTGCGTGCCAAAGCCTCATTGGGCATTTCCAGCGTGCGCTGTATGCTGCATTGCAGATACACTGTGGAGAGTGGAGAGGGGAGTGCGCAGTGGAGGGAGGGGGGGGGGGGCAGGGAGCACAAGACAGAAGAGAGGAGGGGTTCAGAGGTTTGTGTCAGAATAAGAATGAGGACCGCGTTAAAATAACTGTGGATAAATCAGATCCATAGCTTCAGATGGAGGGTTTGGGTCACAGACAGGAAGCAAACTTTACCTTCTATCAGCTGAAACGGCCCACAAAGGCTCTCCGCATTGTTCTATATGTTGTTTTCCCCTTGAAAGAGTTGAATGGTGATTGTGGGATGGAAAAATTGTGGTTCGGACCGAACACCTCAGTCCACAAGTGTCACTTTTGAGAGCATTTTAACAGAAGCGCCAGATCAATTTCAAAAGGGGAAATCCACTTTAGAGGAGAGTTGACAGGATCTGAAAATAGAGACAGCTGTCCCCTGGATATGTCCACTGGTGATGACATCCCGGGACACTGCTGCGGGGAATTATGGCTGCGGGAATAAAATTCATCTGTAGTTGGTCTGAGGATTGTTTCCCCAGATAAACACATGTGACATGTCACCAGGATCATAAATTCTTCTTAGAGCAAATGTTGCTTCTTGAACGCAAAGCTAAATAATAATCAGCTGTTAGTGTCATAAACCAAAGCTAAAGTGTCCTTTAGCAAACTTTAATCAACCTTATTGTTCCAGTAACATTCTGGGAGCTTTGCCTCACAGGTCTGAGCTTCATTCTTGATTATATTCAGCTCGTGACACATGAGTGACAGAATGCGACGAGGGCCTATTTGTGGTCTGCCATGAAGTGGATGCAGGGTCCGGTTGGGGGGTGATGATGCAGAGATCTATGCGCTGACTCTGCTCTGGTTGGAGACAGATGGTCTTGCACTGGCTTCTCAGCTCACTCTCACTCCTCCCAAGCACACTTAAGAAAGCCGTGCATGTGGCCCACAGGGCCGTTAAAAGTGCAATAAAAAAAGGTTTCAACCCATTTACCTTCGCTTGTACTCGTCCCTCTCCCTCTTCACCTTGGCCAGGACGTTGTACAGGGCTCTGATCTCAGGGGTGATGGTATCTATCTGGACCCCAACACCATCTGGGTGCACCCAGGACACCCCAGGGCTGGTCAGACGCTCCACGCCTGGTCCCAGTTTGCGGATGTGGTTGTAGGACCAGATGGTGCCTGGAAGGAACCGCGGAGGGGGGTTGTTGGAGCCCGGTGCGTCTGCACAAGGAGAGGGGTGGCTGACGGTGATGGCCGGGTTCCAGCTGATGTTGGCGGGGGCTGATGCGGACCCTTCAGTTTTGGCCGGTGCGGTGCTTGTGGCGTGAGCAAACAGCGTGGTCGGCCTCCTGGCTGAGTTGTTGGTGTTGTGGAAGGGCAAAGAGCCGGGCCTGAACGGTATGGTCCCGACAAATCCGGTCTGCACACCCGCCTCCTGGGTCTGCACCCGGTTCTCACAGCATCCACCTTGGCAGGGCTTGTTGGCATCCAGCGCCTGTTGCAGCTGCTTCTCTAAAATCTTATTTCTGCGCTCCAATTCGTGCACCTTCGCCAAAAAGCACCTGAACCTCAAGTTGAGCGTCTTAAGGACGCTGATGTTGGATCCTAGGTCGTTTCTGAGAGCCATGGCTGCAGGGGGATGCGGCACAGCGCGGTGCTGGTACAAGCTGCTGTGGTTGAAATAAGGTGAGGTCTGGGAGGGTGCGGTGACGTCAGGCCCCGGCTGATCAGGCCCCGGACCCGAATGATCACCCAGGAGAAAGGACGCCTGGTCCGGTGCACCGAAGACGGTGTCGGACAGGAGGCCAGAGGGGGAATCTGGATGTCCGAGAGCCTGGTGCTGAGGATGTTGTTGGAGATGCGTAGAGGCCCCCAACAAAGGATTCATGCTATGATATGGAAAACTGAAGCGCTGCAGATCTGGCATGAACACGGACGGGAATGATCTCGCTTTAGCAGAATAGGATGAATAAATAAATCACACACGGGCCCTCAAACGCAGGTTTCCCAAAAGAGAAGCACGTTAAACGCCAACATGATTACATAAGTGTCTCTAAATAAGAATCTTAACCTGAACGTCTCCGCGTCGGCGCTGATTATCCACCCGAGCGAAAAGCGACTCAAAATGGACTGGAAGCAGAACTAAAACGCACCCACCGCGGTCTCAAACAGATGGACGAGAACGGAACAAAAACGGCACAGAGGATGAATGGAAAAGGAATGAAATCCAATGTCAGCGCGTCACAGAAGTTCTGGCAACAAGATGTAACCGCAGGCAGGAGAGAGAGTGCCGTAATTACCCTACTAGAGCCGCGGGCAGGAGAGAGAGTACCGTAATTACCCTACTAGAGCCGCCCCGAGCCCGTAACCGTGTGACTCGGGGAGCAGAAGCTCAGCCGGGGGGGGGAGGGGGCACAGCAACATTTACAGATGCTGGATCAGGATCTATGACGGCGTAGATGTTGTGCGCCATGTCTGATTTCTACCATCAAGGATACAACTGTGTTGACAGACAAATTAATTAATTTAATAAAGAAGGAAGATGCCAGGAACGTGAATAACAGCTAATTTAATACATGGTGGCACATTTAAAAGCCTTAGAGATCATTTTATTGCACATCAATGTCATTGATCTCAGTGTTAAAATACTGCCTATCCACCTAATCTATCTATCTATCTATCTATCTATCTATCTATCTATCTATCTATCTATCTATCTATCTATCTATCCATCTATCCATCTATCCATCTATCCATCTATCATCTATCTATCTATCTATCTATCTATCTATCTATCTATCTATCTATCTATCTATCTATCTATCTATCTATCTATCTATCTATCTATCTATCTATCTATCTATCTATCCATCTATCCATCTATCCATCTATCTATCTATCTATCTATCTATCTATCTATCTATCTATCTGTCCTCGGCCTGTCTTTCCATGTTGTCTTGGGTGTCCACAGAGACGAGCTCCAGGGACTCAGGTCTCGTGGACATCGTATTGTCCCTGGTCTCGCGGAGGGACGTTTGGTTCTTCCGTTTCTCCGGATTTGTCCATTGTCCGTCCACAAAGACAGAAATGGTCGAGCTCCTTTTCCTACTCAGGCTCTGGGAGTGGGAGAGGGTAACGGATCCTGGGAGAGGGAGGGAGGAGACGTAAGTCTGGCTGGTCGGGGAAACGCCGATGCTTGATGTTCCTTACTTTGATTTGAGCTGCCGCTGCTCCGCTGTCCTCGCCCCCCACGCGACCTGTCCTGGCTGAACACCATGGCAAAGACATCATCCCTGAACTCTCTGCTCATCATCTGGTAGATGATGGGGTTGAACATGCAGTGGGATTTGGCAAGCATGGCCGGGATCAGCGTGACTACTGGAGGAAGAGAGGAAGTGGTCCAGGCGCTGCCGCTCATTGGGTCTGCTGCCCGGTCCAGAGGGGGACCGGAAACATCGCTGGGGCCGATGGATTTGTTGACCTGACTCCACTTGTTCTCAGGGTTGTTGTAGATTTCTTCCACTGCGGTCCAGTTCAAGAGTGGAGGTACGTCCAGGATCTGCGTAGAGTTTGGAGAACCCAGAGCCCCACCAGCGAAGCCCTCCACCAGGCCCAGTAAAGGGCTTTTTGCTTCATGGTCATCACTGGAAATCATCGCAGACATCAGAGACACGGTGGTATAAGGCAACCAGGACAGGAAGAAGGTGCAGCACACCACAGCGGCCATCTGAAACCAACATGCGCCTTATTGCTCCTGCAACATGGACGTGGAGGGGAGACTCGGGAGCGTTTACCTTTGCAAGTCTCAGATCTTTGCTGCGATGAATGACAGAGGAGGACGGCATAGATGCCAAAGTGTGACCAGACCTGTAGACCTGAGGGCACAAGGAAACAATTCTCAAACACTGACAGCCACCTCGGCGTGTTTAAACGACTGTATTAGTGTGTTGTTGTCGACTCCTAGAGAGGTCAGTGAAGGTCTTTCCTCGCTGTCATTCTCAGTGTGGTCGCTAGAGGGAGCCAGAGGTGTATTTTGAAATTCCTCACAGAGGCTTTAAAAGAATCTTATCACTGAAATTTCTCCATTTCAGCGTCACGTCCTCACCGTCAGCAGGATGACCAGATATGAGGTGACAATGATGAGGGCGGGAAGTCCAAAACATAAAATCGAAATGAGGACGATGTAGAGTCTGTCTTTTAAGGAGGACTTCATTCTCCACCTTAAAATAACAAAAATGGGGGGGAACTGATTACCGCTCCTGTTCATCCCTGCTACGGTTGAGATGGGTGTCATAAACAATGCGGTGAAGCTGACGGTACCAGTTGATGGTGCAGCTGGTCCCATAAGGTTCTGGCCCATAAGTTCCAAATCCAAAAGCAGGTAGGAAGGCCCAAAAGAAAGTGTAAACCCAAACCAGCACAATGGACAAAGAAATATGTCGCTTCTCCACCCATTGACCTGTAAAGAAGTAAATAAAACTTTAGTGGTTTATTTGGTGGCAAAAATGAGCATTCCTGAGAAGTCTTGGCATTTAAATACACATTCAAATTGATCCAATGAGTAGATTTTCTGTTCACTTGCTGTGTAGGCTGAAATGTGGCGCTACCAAACGAGCCCCTTATGAGCTACACCAGGAGAAGGTGTCACTTGCCATATTTTAAGCTGCAGATCTTCAGGCAGCGTTCCACCGAGATGAGACAGGTGGTGAGGAGAGAGGCGATGCCGAACACGAAGCCTTGGATGCCGTACCAACGGCACATCGTCTCTCCAAACACCCAGGCGTGGCACAGGCTGACAGAGGGAGACAGGGTTAACGGGTCGCTCAGAGGCTGCTCGTCCCAGTCCTGTGGACGGCGGCCTCGTCCTGACCTAGTGCCTGTGTTCATGTTTGATTTTAATACCATGAAGTGATGAAGAACGGCACCCCCAGAAGACTGAAGCCTAAATCGCAGACAGCCAGGTTGATGGTCATGAGCTCTGGAGGTCTGAGCTTGTTTCTTTTCCTGCAGTAGACGAGCAGAACCATCCCGTTCCCCAGCGCTGACGTGGCCCCTGAAGGAAGAAGACATGCAGCAACAACATTTTGTTAGGATATAATCAATAATCCTTCCTTTTCCCCTTGAACGCTACATCCCGTTGAGGGTCACGGGGAGGGCGCTGGGGCCGATCCACACCTGAGAAGGCGGGTCCACCCCTGGAAGCTCATTGCAGGACCTTTCATGAGCATTTTCGGGGATTGGTATCTTGCTCAAGGGTACCTCGGCAGTGCTCTGAGGGTGTCCTTGCACCTCCCAGTATGACCAAAACACCTTCCTTGTTTTGTTTTTTTTTTACCACCAAGGAGCTTGAACAGCCGTATCGTGCTCTAGGGATTATTAACATTCTTATATATGGTGAATAAAAGAGTCAGAAATGCCCACCAGTGAACATGAGGAATATAGCAGCAGCCACATCTACTGACGGGCTCAGCCGGGAGAGGAAGAGCGGATGGATGGACGGGGGGACGTTTTTCCCTGTCATGGATACACCGCACTTTCCAAAACCTGCCACCGACGTATAAAAGCAAAGAAAAGAACAACAAGCTTCAGAGCTCAGATGAAAGCTTCAAAACCTCTGATGCTCCTGATGTGCGGATGTTCGAAGTGGGATCACCTCCGGCACCTAGAAAAATAGGCACATTTCTATTTTTTCTATTCGTCTTTCATTTCCAGGCACCGCCACTCACCTGCCTCTCGTCTCGTCAGCCCTCTCCTGTGACCTCTGACCTGTTGGTCCTACTTAAAGCCCCTTCTATTCTTTAAGATGAACTCTGGGTTTCTGTTTGGGAGCGCATGGGATTATTTGCTATCGACAGTCTGTCACAAATGTGCAGCGAGAGCCCGACAGTGATGGGTGTCTGAGGGGGGGGGGGTAAATGTGGGCGTCACTAATTTATGTGTCCTTCACAGCCGTCGCTCAAATAGACGTTACGGTTGACAACCTGGACGTCACGCAGGTACACACACACACACACACACACATCCTGCTTTGACAGCAGTATGGATCAAAGCACTGAAGAGACCTGGAAGAAACATGCACCTTTAAACAAATTTGTAGTTTACTTTTAGACAAGTGAATCATTTTATTCCCTAAAGAATAGAGGCAAACGGTCCTGAACCCAGCTGACGTAAGCCTGAGTGACCCATCATAACAGCACCAGCAGCCACGCTACTATTGAACTGGGATAAAAGGGTCAAGGCATTAAAAAGTAGCCACTCAATAAGCAGCAACGGCACAATCGATGGTTAATGGAACACACGGGGGTCATATTTCCTTTTATTGGTGCATTAGGCAGCGATGCGCCGGTTTAACGCTGGAGGTGGGTCAGAACCGTCACCGACTAGAACAGCTTTTCCAGCCACCATTCCGTGTGATGACAAAGACAAAGTCCCCAGTGTCACAAAAAGACTTTTATTTCATCACTTGACTGCAATACCTCAGTACTGTAGCCAGAAATGGAACCGTCACTCCCTCTCAGACAGGGAATACAAAAGGAATTGGTCAACAATTTAATCTTTTCCATTTGTTCTCCAGGGAAATTTCCCAATCAGGCACACAAGAGCTGGAATAACTGATGGAACCAGGCACAGTCGTGGAGTCAACATTTGTCTTAGAGATGTTCAGTGCTGATAAAGAGGATGCGTGATGTGGCCCGTTTACTCCTTGGCAGCCATGTGGGCCATCAGGTCACAGACACGGTTGCTGTAGCCAAACTCATTGTCGTACCTGGTGGGGAACAAAAAGAAAGTTGATTTAGAACACCAGTTACACAAACCAGAGGAAAAAAACCCCAAAACAAACACGTACCATGTGACCAGCTTGACGAAGTGGTCGTTGAGGGCGATGCCAGCACCAGCATCAAAGATGGAGGAGTGGGTGTCGCCGTTGAAGTCTGTGGACACAACCTGAGACAAACGGACGGGTCCATAAAACACTGGACTCTTAAATCTAGAGGATGTCAACAAATAAACATACCTGGTGCTCCGTGTATCCCAGAATGCCTTTCATTGGGCCCTCAGCTGCGGCCTTCACAACCTTCTTGATGTCGTCGTACTTGGCCTGCGGCAAAGGAAGTTCGAAGAGTTTGACAACGTCATCGTTTTAATCTCAGCGGGTCAGAACGTTGGAGACGTCACTCACAGGCTTCTCCAGGCGGACCGTCAGGTCAACCACGGACACGTTGGGGGTGGGAACACGGAAGGCCATGCCGGTCAGCTTGCTGTGGAAAAACAAGTTTTCAGGAATAAACCAAATCGATATATTTATGCCGATATTTTTAAATTCAGCAACATGGGGATGTCTTGACGGACCCGTTCAGCTCGGGGATGACCTTGCCGACGGCCTTGGCGGCGCCGGTAGAGGCGGGGATGATGTTCTGGCTGGCACCACGGCCGTCTCTCCACAGCTTGCCTGAGGGACCGTCCACCGTCTTCTGAGTGGCAGTGATGGCGTGAACTGTGCTCTGGGAGGGAGAGGACAGGTTTGGTTAAACGGGTTCTCCGCTGGCATCATCTTCAGGGGCCGTCCCATCCTCACCATCAGGCCCTCAATGATTCCAAAGTTGTCGTTGATGACCTTGGCCAGGGGAGCCAGGCAGTTGGTTGTGCAGGAAGCGTTGCTACGGAGCCAGAGTGGCAGCTTTAGTCACCCAGGAGTGCGTTTAGAAGGAAGTGTTCCATTATTGTGGGTTCGCCGCCCCCTCGGGTCCTTACCTGACAACGGAAAGGGACTTGTCGTACTTCTCATGGTTGACGCCCATGACGAACATGGGGGCATCAGCACTGGGTGCAGAGATGATCACTCTCTTGGCACCACCCTTCAAGTGAGCCTGTGAGAAAACCGTTTTAACACACCGGCGGATGGCACCTAGGAGCAGTTTGGGTGTGGAGCGGAATACGTACGGAGGCCTTCTCGATGGTGGTGAACACACCAGTGGACTCAACCACATACTGGGCACCAGCCTCACCCCATTTAATGTTAGTGGGGTCCCTCCTGAAAGCAGACAGGACAGAGTGGGTGGGTGGGTTTAAAACGCCTCATGTTAAGTTAACTCACTCGTGGAAAACGGTGATGGCATGTCCATCGACGACCAGCTTGCCACCCTCGGCCTTCACCTCACCCTTGAAGCGGCCGTGGGTGGAGTCATACTTGAACATGTAGACCTAAAGATTTAAAATAATGCAAATTCACCATGTTGACAGGGTAAAGAAAGACGGATTCCAGACAAAGGGTCAAGTCTTGTTACCAACCATGTACTCCAGGTCAATGAAGGGGTCATTGATGGCCACAATTTCCACCTTCTTGGAGGTGAAAGCAGCACGAGTCACCAGACGGCCGATACGGCCGAATCTGGAAAATACAAAAAAAACAAAACAACGTTTGGCCTGTAGATGGTGACGCAACACTGTAAATCAAAGTCAGGGACCGACCCCCCCCTTCCCCACACAGTTGAGTCTCAGGGTCGTTGAGGAGACGATTCAGGGCGTTCTAAAGTGCAAAAGTCAAAGTGTAAAACTTTATTTTCAGCTGCGCCTCAGCCACGTCCCTTTGGGAAACCCGAAACCACATCCAAACAAAGGGCAAGGTTCAGGAGGAGGGGCAGGGGGGTGTGTACTCACACACACTCCTCTCCGAGGGCTAAAGTCGAGCTCCAGCTCCGTGTCCTAATCCTGGTGACGCACGGCAACATTTGCTTAAGCAGCAGAGTTACTTTTTAACCACGGGTCTGAACTCCCGACGCGCTTCCCAGCGAGACGGGACGAAAACAGGTCAGATAACGAGACTTTAGCATCCCGACCGAAGGGAACGGCTTCGTCTCGGATCAGGAAGTGGCTCAAATGGCTTTATCAGAGGGATAAAGTTCAGCACAGGGAGGCCAAATGTCTGCAGCCAGACTTCAGAGACTCCCTCCCTCTGCAGACTACACAGGTGCTTTTGGTGTTTCGAGCTTGGCATTTTAGCGTGGAGACACCAGACAGAGAGTCAGCCTCATTTTCGCCATCGCTGGCATTGCGCCGGTTTATTTGCAGCATGTTGCGTCACTGGTGCACAGGTCACATCGTTAAGGCCTCAGCTGCAATGTGGACCTGAAACATTCTGCAGCAGCATTTTTATCGTTTAATTTAATGCGGTTTTCTCAAGCTGGAATTCGGGATGGAAGCTTTTGTGCAAATAGAAACAGATTAGATGTCCTTTAATATGAAATGTAACAGGATACAGAGAAGGAGCATTGCAGAGTTAATCCAGAGATGTGAAGTGCATCCAGTAAAGACCACTGTAGCCTGCGCCCACATCTCAATGCCTTCACCATCAGTTTAAAGTAAAGAAAGCAGCTGGTCACGTGGCCTCATATTTGATCTAAATGCCAACTGATGTCTCCTTTGTTTCGTATTCTTGTGCATTTTCTGGCTGTCAACGAGATGCTGCCATTTGTGCGAACCAGAAACTAAATTAAAGCCAAAGTAAATGGCTTAAATATAACGAGTGCACGCACGCTGCAGCGCCCTCTGCCGGAGCGGCGGCCAGTGAGCAGCTGGGTGGATAAAAGGAGCTCTTACCCGTTGATGCCAACTTTGACCATTTTGCCTGGGTTGCAATAGTCCTCTGAAAGCAAAGAGAGAAGCAATTAATCGAACACGCCTCAAATATGCACTTTAACTTGAGTTTTCAAAACCTTCCCTTTGGGTAGCTAAAAATATAAACACCGAAAAATTGGTTGTCAAATTAAAAAAAATAAATTAAAAAAATAATAATATCATCACACCTGGAACTCATTCCTTACACCGAAAGACAATAGTGAACTTATTCTTCCTCCCATCCCAATTAAGCCTGCACATTGTCTGCAGGTGAGCTGAGTTTTCTCAGCGGTGCAGCTGTTGATGCTCCCGGTAAAGTTCGTCCTCTCAGGAAAGTTACTTACCGTTTGTGAGACTGCCTCAGTGTGTCTTGCGACTCCGGGTGTGAGTGGGGAAGAGCAAACTTGTGTTGGGGTTTATATGATTAACGAGGGCGATTGACCACGCCCCCTGCACAGGCCCCTCCCCCTCGGAATGCCAAGGTCGTTAGTTTGCAGGAGACGTTCAGCTCTCTACTACAAATCTAAAGCTTAACTCCTAATTAATTGATCACAAAAGTGTTTTTTTGCTTTGATCAAACCTGTTTCCATGATTCTGAGAAGTTTATAAAAATTGTTCCTGCTCCCACATGGTGGACTGAAGAGAAAGGGGACCCTGAAAACAGGGACCTCTGACCTTTGCAGCACACACAGACACTGGGGGCAAAGCGGGGATCAAATCTCTGTCTTAGTGACGCTGACATTTACTGTCCAAAGACCATGACCCTTCACTTTCAAACTCCGCAGCCACAGGCTCCCACTGCCTCCCGCTATCTCATAAGTCAAAAGTTGAGACTTGGTTACTCAACGTGCACACACGGCCAACACGCATGTGCAAAAGAGGCACACTCAGCTGGAACTCTGTCGCGCGAAAGAAGAACAATTCCATCTAAATATAAAGAGGGCAACGCCCCCGGAAGAGACGACAGACAGCTGCGGCTGCGTGAGGTCCCTCCACTGATATCGAACCTGTGGAATGTGTCTTGTTACCACAGCAACCCAGGATGGCACAAAACACAAGACATTTCCCAATTGGCAGCTTTTCCGTGGCTTTTTCCACCTCAGTCACATCAAACACAATTGCACACGAGCGTGTTATGGCCGCCGTCCAGCAGCATAGCTGGAGGAGCAGCGCTGGGCTCTGCTCCGCAACGTTAAGGTCAAAGAGGGGACGTAAAGGTCAGGCTAACTTTAGACACCGGCTGCTTCCTTCATACTTGCTTCACGCTTGTTCTCTCCCTACTCTAAATGGTGGAATCACATCTTCTTTCTATTTAAAAATAAAGCATTTTTGCACACATGTAGTCAGAAAATCTAAAATTTAAATGGGGTTTAAAACCTGCAACTCGAATGTCATGATGTGCCCATAGCAAGACTCTAGAAGATGATCTTGATTTGTCTGATTCAAGCTGTATCGTAGTGGTCAGAGAGTGTTGGAACATCAATTAGTGCTCAGACTAAACGGGATTTTAACTGCACGTCCACTCGGTGCCCCGAATCCAGAACTCTCTGCAGACGGTGTGGCTGCAGCTGAGACAGGGTGGAGGGAAACTGCCATCTAGTGCTGTGTTTGGGAGCTTCAGTATTACCATCAGAGCCCGACCCAGCAGCTCCGGCCTGGTCAAGACACCCAGAAGAGGGAAGCGAGCGGCTCCTGATCAACTCCAGCTCCTCATGGAAACACCTCCACAACATTCAGTGGCTGAATAACGACGGAGGAGCAAATGATTCTTTCCCTCATTTACCCTGATAAAAACGGCACAGTCCTATTTATCCAATACACCATTCACACATGCACGTGTGAGCAGGTTAATAAATCTTTGTTACCTGATTGATGTGAAGATTAAACCAAGATGGAGGCGCTGGAATTCCGTGGTCCCGGTTTAATCACAACCCGCACGTCGAGGTCAAAAGGGCCCATCGAAGGCAGCACCAGGGTGCCGATCACCAGAGGTGTGAATAAAAAGGTGCAAATGTCTCTGCAGCTGTCGACGACTCGACCACTTAACCTGGAATTTTCTGCCTGTGCCCACGTCTCCTGGGAGGAGAGGGGAGGTTCCAGAGAGGAAACCTGCTATTCCGTGGAGTCTGAGGCCACCCGGCAGGGCTGCCATGATCATCACCCTCCCACGGAGGCACTTCCCAACAGGTTCCACCTCAACTGAACCTTCTGCACAAATGCTTCACGTTTATTCAGAATTACAAAGGAACGATGCTGACAAAGAGGTGAAGATCCCGTTTCCACTCATCGTTGAGGCGGGAAGAAATCTGCCTTTCTCCAAGTTTCAGCAGGAAAATTTCAGTCAGCTGCTTTTTGAGCTCATTTTTTAATAGGAAGAAAAAGGTAAATTATGGAAGAGCAGGCGAAATGTTAAATATGTTTATTCATGCAAATCATAAAACAACACAGAACTCATCATTTCAGCATCTCGACGTCATATCGCCAACGGTCGTCTGGACTTTTACGCCACGGATACACGGACGGCGGCAGAAGCACGAGGAGCCAGATGAGGAGAAACCCCGTCTGAGGGTGAACGCCGACCACCTGACGGGAACAAAGCTCGCTAACATTCAGCTCAACGGTTACGGATGAAGCCACAGGTGAAATGAGGTCACATGACCAAAGCTGCAGGTTCACAGATGCAACACTTTTTACCCCTTTTAAGACTCAACCAACAGTCCGGGGGGGTCTCTAACAGCCCAGTCCACTCATGGACCCGATGCGGTCCAGTTTCAGCCCGAAGCATCCTCGGTTCCACCCCCTCCTGGACCGGTCCGGCTCGGCTCGCTTCTGATTTGCCAGAGCCCCCCTTAGCAGGCGCAGCCAGGGGGTGTCCGCCTCGGCCCATTTGGGGTACTCGTCCGCTTTGGAAGAGGACAGGTTGGACTGGTCGTCCGGGTGGCTGTTCAGCATGTTCTCCAGGTCGTCCAGGGTCAAAAGGTCATTGTAGCTTTCCAGAAACTGCTCCATAAACTGCAGCAGAATGGGGGGAAACAAATTAATTAAATTTTCAGGGAGTGTACAAGGAAGAATAATTCAATCATGGATACATTTCATTACTCTCTCCTCTGATTCCTTCCTGCTCTCCCTCCCAGCAATCTCCCCTTTTCTCCCCCCCCCCCGACGTACCTGGGCAGCATCAGAAGGCTGCTGAAGAGCGCGAGCGTCCGTGATCTCCACGGGAGTCAGCAGGAGCAGAGCGGCACAGAGCAGCGCGGGACACAGCATGGCAGCAGAGGGCGGCAGGAGGAAACACCAGGACTGAAGATGCAGAATCGTGATGCACAAACGGCTGATTTCAGTGGCCAAATGGGCTTTAAACATACCTGACAGATTATATTTAATGTGGAAACATGATATCGATATCACACTGATTTATTTGGGTATAAAGATTTAGAATATTCAGTTTTCTCTCACTGAGCTGCAACGTTTCTGCTAGTTAATAGTTTAGTCACATTTTAAAAATGTGAAAATGTTAATTTATGGAAATGGTTTCACAGCCAAGTTTGCGGTTTAGTTTCTAAAAAAAATAGTCCAAAACCCCAAAACAATAAACAGACACTTGGTGACCAACGGATTCGGCTCTACCCCTCTCACGCTTCCTCCATGTGATCGCTTCTCTGAAGAAGAATTGAGAGGAATCGCCGCAGGAAGAGGAAAAGCAGAGTTTGCTCACCTGTTGTTGGTCTTCTGTCGGAGCTCGGAGCTGTTCTGCTCCCGCGGACTCTTCCTCCCCGTCCTCGTCTCCCTCACTTGTTGGCACCTGCTGGGAGCATCACTATCTCACTGGCTGACTCCTCCCCCTCTGCCTGCGATGAAACTGAAAAGGATGTTCTTCCTCTGGCGTCTTGGCAGGAGCCGACCGTCGGGGCATCGGCGTGGATGCGGAGGTTATGAACAGATGCCCCCGCCCACCCCAACTCTGCCTCCTCTTCATCTTTTCTTTGGAGTGATGTCATAGCCTTGAAGAGCGCAGCTGCCATTGCCAAGGTGACCGTGTGGATTGTGGGACACAGCAAGGTCAGAGGTCAACCCTGACCTCCCGCATCCCCTTTAACAGGCAACCAAAGAACGTGGAAAGGTTTACAGCAGCGCTTCTAGGTGATTTCTAGTGTGATCCAATCTGTCCCTGCGCAGCCCGGCCTCCGACTCTCCCTTTGTCTCCGTTGTGTCCCAGCGTGAACTGACCTCTCGGCTCAGCTGGATAAGTTACAGTCTGTCAGCACCATCTGCTCCCTGTACCCCCCGCTGCCAAATTACAACACTCGCCGGAGCCGGACGCTCCAGCACACCTCAAACTTCAGCAGCCTCTGATTATTTCAAGTAAATAAAGCCCAACAGCATCGCGCCACACACACCCCCCCTGTGAAAAAGGAACCCAGATTGGCATGTAAATAATTGTAAATGGTTCGGAAAAAGGTCCGTGACAGGAGGCGAGCCCGCCTAACTCCACCGCGAGGACTGCGAGCGCAGTGTTGTTGGCGAGAGTCTTTACATAACATATCAATCAGAGATGCGCCCCTCTCATCTCAGCCGAGAGGACAACGTGTGGGAGAGGGCGTAGGCAAGAGATGAGCCATGTGGGGGGGGGAGAGAGAGTGGGGGGGTTACGCTGCCGTGCGTGAGATGTCAGCGAAGGGAGAGGAGCGGTAGGCGAGCGGGAGTAGGAGGAAGATGGGAGGGAGGCAGCGCATCCAGACCTACAAAAGAGATTGATTACAGGGGAACGAGGGCGGCCAAGTGTTCGGCAACAGATGTGTCAGACAACAGATGTGTCAGACGGAGGGAGGAAGAAAAGAGGATTGTAAATAAAGAGCCGTGCTGACCACAGCGAAATCTGGGATGAGAGAAAAGAGAAGCCCGAGGAGGACCAGGAGGAGCCGCGGGACTGTCGGAGCCAGCTGTGGCGGGCGTGAAACACCGCTGTCCAAACAGGGCACAACGGCGGGCGCTCGGCGCCTCAGCGGCGGTGCAGATTTATGCGACGCGCCCGGTGGAAACGCGCTCGGTGACGCAACGGCAAAGAGCAACAGAGACGCCGCTGTGACCAGAACCGGGTTTATTAAAGTCGTGGTGATTCTGTCATTAGATGCACAGGCGACTAGTTCGGTCACAACATCATTGAAAAATATACAAAGGTTAGAATTAAGTAAAAATTATTTAAAAAAACAAGATATATATATAAAAAAAAAAAAAGAGCAGAAAACGGGACAGACTAATTTCTGAGACGAGCTCGGCGGGATGAGCGGCTGATGGGCGTGGTCACTTTCGGGGTCTCGCTGTCCGCCATCACGGCATCTGTAAAAAAGAAGAACCATAAATTCCGAATAGGTTGAGACATTTTCCTGGTGCGACAGGTGATCAGTGTAGACACGCTGGAGTCTGATTGGTCAACCAGGAATCGTCACCTTGGACGTTACAGCTGCACCGTTGAGGCTCAGTTGAATATAAATTAGCTTTGATAAATATTTGCTCCATCCCTCACTGACGTAACAGTGAATCTATAGAGGAGTGTTTATGTAGCCGAAGCTCCCGTGTTACTGCTCATATAGTGGATAAACAATTTAGTTCAGTTGTTTTTCAAAATTCTTATTATGCGACAGAAAAATGGATCCCTGTGGTAATAACCAGGAAAGGATAATTAGCGGCTGCAGCGCTGCACCACTCACCCTCCTCATCCTCCTCTTCGTCGCTGCTGAAGGTGATGACGGGTTTCTTGGGCTTGCGAGATCTTTGAGGCGTCACAAAACTGTCGTCATGACTGGAAACAGAGGGCTGTGCTGCTCCTGCGAGATGGAGGGAAGTGATTTAATTCACCAAAATTCCTTTTCCTGATCATGTTGAGAGCGAGATCCCGACCTCTCTTTGTCCGTGCACGACCTCTGCTGGGCAGGGGCGTGTGCACGACCGTCTTCTCAGACGCGCCTCCTCGTTTCTGGCTCTCCTCGTCCATCTCAGGACTCTCTACGTTCTCCAGACCTCGCGTGTGAACTGCAGTCAGACGCTTCTCAAATTCCTCTACCTGAGCCTGAATGGACCAAAGTGGATCAGGACATAAAACCCCAACGAAGGAACGAGACGTGGGGGCGTGTGCAGCACCTTAAACTGGGGTTTGGCTCCACGGCGAAGCTTGACCATGATAGAAAGCAGAGGCTGATAGACTCCGAGCTCGGTCAGCTTGTCGCTGTAACATTCCCAGCATTCCTGCAGCTTCTTAAAGCCACGCTCACACATGGAGAGGAGAGACAGCGACGTGGCCAAGTCGCACCACTGACGCTCCGTCCTGTGCAGACGGAGTTGGAACACAACCTTTGGAATTAGAGTCTAAACGTGATTAGGAACTATGTGAAAGGCATAAAAATCCAAGATACTCCACATAAAAGGTCGTCGCTTATTAATATTATTTTGCTTTGCCATTTAAGCCAAATCGGATTTTCCAGGACTCCCGTGTACCTAAATTGACTTTGCCGTTGTTTAATTTAGAACGTCCTTCCTTAGAGTATGACTGAAGCAGGACTGACGGGCCAACAGCACCCTGCTCCGTCCAACCCTTCCACTCTCATACACGTCGGTTTCCATGACAAAACAGGCGCAGAACATGTGAAAGCTCTGCCGAGTCGAATCGTTAAACACCGGCCGATAATCGAACGGCGTGTCTGAAGCCGTTTATTGTGGCCAAACCAACAGATCAGAACGGGGGGGGGGGTGTAAATCAGAAATAAAGGATATTCTCACTTGGCAGTTCTGAAGCGCTGACACAGTTTCTCCACCAGAGACTCCGTTTGTCTTTCCTTGGTGATGTACGAGAACAGCTGTCTGAAACGCAAACCCCCGCTGGGTCAGATTAGACCCTCCACATGAGTCCCCCCCCCCCCGCGACAAAAACCAAGATGCGACTGACTTCATGACTGTATTGAAATCCTCGGTGGTCATGCCTCTCGCTGGGTCAGACAAGCGGCTGATTATGTCTGGGAGTAGGTTGTAGATGGCGTTGTCCTGTTGGCAACATCAAAGAAAAGGATGAAAGACCTTGACAGTGATTCTGACGGTATGAGGCCTCCCAGGACGCTCATATGGTTACCTTGGTTGCCAGCTCGTTGAAGAAGTTCAGGGCCAGGCTGGTGATGTGAGGCTCTGGGTCAATTAGCAGCACAGCCACCTCGCTGACATGACCTTTGACCTTGAGCACATCCTTAAGGACCAGCTGGGTGAGAACTGTGACAGCCGTCTGCCTCACAGATGGCACCTCATCACTCAGCCTAGAGCAGTAAATAAGGTAAAATGACCGTTTTTACACCATTCTCCCACCTTTAAAATGAACATCAACTATTTTTCAAACCTAAATCACAATAACAGAATTTTTAGGACTCCTGATAAATACTTGTAAAATATGATGAGACACTCCTGTCTGACTATATTATTATTATGTCTTATAAGCCAACACTGGAACAGAACCTTTGTCGTTGGACATTTGCTTTAACTCGAGTTACAGAGAATAACGCTGCAGGCACGACTGTGTAGAAGGGCAATCTAAAGGCATCACCACAACTGTTTAGACTTAAACTCACCCAAAAACCACACAAGAAAAGAAACTCATTAACCATTTCTCATTTATAGCAGAGAGCAGGATTCCTGGGAGCAGATCAAACACTTCCACATGCCAATGCAGGGGCTTATGGCGGCAATGAACGAGGTAATTAATTCTTAATGCTCTTATCAGGAGGCACCACGGCAACAGCCTTGAGAAATGTGTAGGTGCTGTGTGGGAGACAATTAGGGAGCACTATGAAATACTTATCAGGTAGGAAACACTAAAAGGGCAGTGGTCTGAAACACATTAATATAAAACCTATCAACCTTCATTGAGCCACAATTAAAACCCTTTTTAAACCAGGAAACAACTTCAAAGAAAACACTAAAGCATAAATAGAGGAGAACCAGGAATCACTTAATGTTTAAAATGAAAGAACGCCCACCAGCTCAACCAGAGCAGTTCCAGAACCTTTGACTTGACCCAAAATTATTCCTTTCTGCTCACTCAAATGGACTGTATGATTACAACTCACACTAGTCGTTGGTAGGGTTCTCGATCGGCCGCACACAGACAATTATGCTGTTCAGACCTTCAAGTGCCTGAGTTGGTTCACTATGAAAAGGTTTTCCACCGGCTCGTCCCCGTTTCTGTCGTAAACAGTCGGGTCATGATACGAGAGGTCACCCATATCTCCCAAAGTTACTTATTTCTCCATTAAAGTCACAGCAGTAGGAGGCAACTTTTCCCATCATTTGGATCAGTGGAGCGTTTCCACTGCAACACTTCAGTGGTTAAGAGCTACAACACTCAAATGTGGTGGCGGACGTGTGATGACAGCTCAGCTGTACCAGCAACATCCCATATTACACACTCGCTCAGCTGAACCACAAGGCGGAGGTTGTGAGTCATAACTAATTTAATCTATATCAGCTAAAATGATGATGAAGTGAAGAGCACGGGCACATAATGACACTGTAGCACAACCTGGCATAAAGATTCTGTGTCCAGGGCTCCAAAATATTTGGAAAACGAACTATGAGGTCTCCCAGGGCTATGATGGCGTTCGCTCTGACCACAGGAAGAGCGGAGCGCTCCAGCACGGTAAACATGAGACGGATGTTCTCTTCACACGCAGCTGGGCTGAAGCAAAAAAAGCAAGACAGGAAGAACACCAACGTTAAAAATAAATAACAAGGTTTTATTTGATTAATAGAGACATTTTTAATTAACATGGAAACAGGTAATGTTGTGTCACCTTATCATCATATACTGAGAGAGGGCCAGACAAGCCGCCGTGGTGAGCTGCGGGTGGGAATAACGTCCCGGAGAGCTGCAGACTTTCACCAGCAGAGGAAGGAACGCACACAACAGGTTCTCCTCTGAGCGAAGAGCAGGATGGGGAGGTTCGTTTAATCATTTATATGACAGTTTGTGAATAGAGGGCCGTAAATGAAGAGATCTGTTTTCATACCGGCCAATAATTCGGTTTCACAGATCTTCCTGATCAGTTCGGCCTCTGTGTCTTCAGCAGATGCACCAATCAAACCCAGATCTTCCTCCATGGCACTTTCATTAGCTGCCTATATGTAAAACATTTAAGCCTTTATAAAATGGAATCAAAGAGGAAATTAATCTGCAGTTAATTCAGAAATGGAACTGCATCCAAGCTAAGACTCATCATGTTTTTTAGATTCAACTATCCAAAATGTGGGACCTTATTTACATTATTTAAGCATTTAAAAGATGGAATTGACTTCATTGTTTTGGAAGAAATACTTAGAATGAAAGTTTTAAATATGTTTTATAATAGTTTGGAATATTATATAATTCCTGTAATACTAATTTATCAAACATTAGTAATAATAATATATTCGGAATGGTTATTTTTAACCATTACTTCATTCTTAAATAGTCAGTAATGGGAAAAATACATAGTTACTTCTCAATAAATCTGTGTCGTGACCCAAATTAGACAAATATTGCAATAATCTTCACTTTGAGTGAGTAACATTCACTTATTAACCTACATGATGCGAGATCATTGACAGTTATTTACAAAATTAAATTGGCCAATTAATTCCTAGAATTTATATGAATTTCTTCGCAGCTCGTGTTGGTAAATCTGAGGTTTGTGATGAATATTCGGACTTGCAGTTGTGTTATGATGCCCTTGCTGCAGGTGTGCAACACCAACACGAGCATCCAGGCAGATTTGTGCCGTCATTACCTTAGCTTTGCCAGACGGGCCCTTTTCCTTCTCCTCTCTTTCTTCCGTTTCTCCTCGCCGCCTCCGCAGTTCCGTGCTCACACTGCGCTCGAGGTGAGACACCTGCCAGAAAGCCACGCTGCCACACAGAGCCAACAACTGGGCCAGACACACGCAGTTCACTGTGGGAGTGAAACACAGGGGAGCATGCATCATTTCTCAGCATCCTCTTAATCATGCATGTGTCTAAGGTGAAGACGCACTGGGACACACCTTGTTCCCCTTGCTCACTGGATTCCTGAGACACTTCTTGATTCGGTCCGGGGTCCTTGTTGGGTTCACTGCTTTCTGCAATCTGATCGAGCAGGAGACGAGTGCTGCGTTGGAGCAGTCGAGAGCACAGCTGGTCAGGAGATTCAGCCAGAAAATAGATGAGACGGACCGCCTGTTCCATGAAGCTCTGCCAGTAAGGGTCTTCCATCACTACACCTGGAGCACACACGCCAACAGAGCCGGTTAAACCAACCGGCGAAGGCCTGAAGTAATCATTCACGCCCAACATCTGCATGTACCTTCAGCAACAGCCTGTGTGAGGCAGGCGAAGAGCTGGTGGTCTTGGGGCAGTCGAAACGGCGCGGTTTTCGATTGCTGGTAGAAAAATAAAATTAGATGTCATCATTCATATATAGCAGAAAAGGGTGTTTGTTCGTGTCCCTTGCATTAACATATATAAGTCATCACATCTAAAATGTAAATGAGAGATAGTTAAAGTAATTCAGCGTGAACTAGAACCGCTGTGAAGTTCTGACCACGGAGGCAGCTGGTTGTTCACGTCAGCTCACCCTGATATGGTCCGTGATGCTGCAGATGGTGAAGGCCGCGTCTCTGGCCAGGAGAAAATCTTCCGTCACTTTTTCTCCCAGAGCCACCGAACAAAGCGTGTCCAAATTACTTAGAACCACCTCCCTCTCTGCCCTGTTTGACACAGACATTTTCACAGAAGCAGAAAAAGCATCTCTCCAATTCCCAAACGATCTTGTGATTATGCAAACTGAAGCAACAACATCTATGCCCTCCATCACCTTAGCTGCTGTGTGCTGGCCTTGCCAGTGTTCGGATGCTGCCCAGATAATGTGCGTAGGTGGATGGGTGAGGAGAATCATAGGATTTAATAGGTTATGAATGCTGCTGGCTGGATGAAGAGAGGCAGTGGTGTGGGTGGACTGCAGATAGTCTCTTTACTCTCTCACTCTACCCTACAGCAGTGCCAGTACAGCAGTCTTTGAGGTAGATTGAGGGCGAATGCTAAAAAGATATATAGGTTTGAAATGCATTGGAAGGGAGCCTGGTTATATGGTCGTGACTGTGGCTTCAATGAAGAGCTTAGGCTGAGCATGTTTTCCTGCCAGTGTCAGGATCCTCTAAATAACAATACTAGACCAGAATGTTCAAGAACTGCTCCAGTGTTTCACTCTTTGCTCTAGTTACAGCTACTGCGAGGCAAAACACCAGTCTTTTAATATACACCATGATATTTTCTCTGTACCTGACTTAACTACATACAAAGACAAAAGTTTTGATACCAAAAAGTAATTGGCGTTGCCTCTTCTATTAAAAAAAAAAAAAAAAAAAAAAAAAAAAAAAAGTAAATAAATTCTCTTATAGCTTTCCACCTGCCACATAGTTGGCCCTTTGAATAGCATGGCTAGATCCTAAGAAGCAATGAACTTTTATGTACCAGAGTAAATTCAAAAACTGCCCGGTAACATTGCAAATCCAAACAGCAAAAAGGCAATTACACAACAGCTTATTTTTCTCCAGTTAAAAATGTAAGCCAGGCAGCCATTTTGCCGAGCAGCACTAATGAAGAAACTTACCAGTGAGCCAAAGACAATAAAAGCCTAATTTAAGTTTTTAATAAGTTCTTTTGTGCGGCGTTTCTTACCGCGCTGCCATTCCCAGCAGTAACACTGCGGCTCGCCTGTTAAGGCCAGAGGTTTCTCGTTTGCCAGTAAATCTCTCCCACAAGACCTGCACTACAGTAGACTGGAGACTGCTGCCGCTGCCAAAGAACTCCTGCACCTGCAGACAACACACCAGCAACATGATGGATATCACACCTGCTTTGTGATTTCAACCAGGCGGTCTTGTCCTCACTCACTGTGACTTACATCCATACTATAGAACAGTAATGCAAGGTTATGTAACATAGTAGGTGGCTTTATGCTGCGTTCAATTTGTACTCTGAAGTTGGAATTTCCAGGTTGGACGTTTCATCCGGTAGGATTTACTACTTAAAAAGTCAGAGATTCCTCACTACCCCTGAGTTGGCTTTCAAAGATGGCTGCCCTTATAAACAGAGCACCCGCCCAACCATAATTGTTGTAAACAATGAAATGCAGAGAAAGAATAGGCTACGTTCTGTGTTTTATCTTCGTCCACCATGTTTGAAAGTCCAGAAGTTGTTGATAGGCTAAAGAATTGCTTTTATGGAGGTCGCCGTCTTGTTTTTAGACTTAACGGAAAGCTGAAAAGTAGGCGGTGATGTCATTTCCCAGGTCCGACTTGCGAGATAAATGGAACGCAGCAATTTAATAGAAGACCCTGGCTTTGATCTTTCAATGATCAAAGGTCAAAGTCTCTTCGGAATCAGGAACATCACTATGAATAAGCTCTTTCTTGGCCTGTTGTCAATATTTCCTGGAAAATTCACTAAGGACTGATTAAAACTGAGTTATTATTGCTAACAGACAGAGAAACGCACGCTGTTCGTCAGCTAACCACCGAGGCAGTAAATATACGTCAAAGTTGTTTTTGACTGCCAAATAAATGAAACTCAGATATGAAATATATATATATATTTAAAAAAAAATGCAAAATGAAAATAATTTAAGTGGAACAACATTTACTCACTATCTCCTCAAGACACTGGATTGTTCCCAAAGATGCGTCCACCATCAGCTCAGACAGACTGTCCACAAGAGTCTGGGCCTTCGTCCTAATAAATGATGACACATCTCCTTAAACGACAAATCTCTCGTAAGATTTACGTTGGCTCACAGATTGGTGTGGCTGCCATTTTCAAGATACTCTATGTGTCATGAATGTTAAATGGCGATATGAGGCAGGCAGTTAAACATTAGTGTATCATTTAAAAAGCCTTCACACTAATATAACAGCTCAGGAGCCTGTCAATAACAGCACAGAACAGGCTAAAATCTTTGAGGTAAGTTTTACAGACCTCACAGTGTCGCCCTGGGGGTTAAGATACAGCCGTCTGTAGGCTTGAACCACAGCATCTTTAATGGCTGCATCGGTCGACCAGACCAAAGGCAACATCTTCCGAACTCCACTGACCGAGTTGGCGACACTGAACTCGCGTACTGTCACACAAAACTGCACAGCCTCCTGGACAACTGGAATCAAAGATTTTAAGAGAAAATGTGAGAATATCAAAGAAAAACATTAGACCCAGAAGTTGGTTGAACTCCCTGTTGTACCTGAAGTGGTTTTCCAGTATAACATGGAATTAATGACAGAGATGGCTCTTTCCACTTGCAAAGCAAATGTCTCTGTGTCTTTCAGGTACTGAACCAACATCTCCTGCTTCTTCAGCTCCCCTTCCTCTCCCTCCTTTTCTCCCTCTTTCTGGAGAGTTGATGGTAAGGTCTGGCTGACCTCAGAAGTGTCCTCATCAGAGCCTGAAATCAGAGAGGATAGGGATGCCAAAAAACAGGGGAAACTGCAAAGAAGTCTGTTTTTTCCAATGTAACCGAGTGTTTAGGGCTACACATAATTTAAACATTTGGTTGCTATTGCAGATTAGTATCGTGTTTGCTTTAGTTTCACCTCAAAACTTAGACTCAATTTTTAACGACACTCAAATATAGGGTAAGAGCACAATATAAAAAGTCTACATTTTGACATGTTAGCCTAATAAATATATATACATTATATTCATAGTGTGTGTGTGACATATTAATCACGTGGTGTTATCTTGGTGAAAGTTCTATCATACTCTCTTTTCATAGCTGTAAATCAAATGAGAAAGTAGAACCAATTTAATTTCTAGTGCTTTTACAATATACACAATATATGCTCTTGCTAAATATTAGATTATTCAGTTTAACATTTTCTACCAAAATAAATTGACAGCATATACTCTAACAATCAAGAGGACACATAAAAGGAATTTTAATGTATCAAATTTTCCTTCCATTAAGAGTTCTTTAGGAGGTACCAGTAGTGAGGTAGAAATGCACCAGACGGAATGTTTAATGGCTTCACCTTTAAATATCAGCCCCAGTACATTCATTAAAGTCTCGGGTGTCAGAGTGGACAGGGGAGCAAACATCTCAGATTCAGGGAAGCAGGCGTGGGCTCTTATAGAAAGACGAACCGCACTCCTATACAGAAAGACAAGGAAAAAAATAAATCCACAAATCTATTTTTGTCTACTTAGCAGTATAGGAAAAAGCATTCTGCAGGTTTTGACAGTACTGGCATCACCTGTATTTGTTGACACGGAGGTACTGGGCAATTTTCACTGCAGTCGCTCTGTCATTTCCTTCCTCCATATTGTTCTCGTCCTCCCTCTCCTCCTCCTCCGTTTCAGTTGCCGGCTCCAGTTCTGCAGCGACAGTGATGAGCAGCTCGGGCTCCATGGCAGCCCACAGCTCAGATGCTTTAATCACAGCCACTGCCAAGAAAGAACGTATGGAAATAAAGGTCAAATCCAATCAGCATGGCTTCCAGACAGTCCTACAAAGAGAACTGCAAAGAAACAACAGATAAGAAAAATGAGGGAGAAATCAATCACACTATGGGAGAGCATGAGAGCCACCCGTGAGGGGAAAAGGGAGTCAGTAGATCGTTGTGAAAAAAGTCCTAATGTTGAGAAATAAGTCAGAATAAACCATTGAAAAAGGGAAATAAAATAGGGAAAATAAAGTCAACCATGTGAGACTGTAACAGTGCAGTTGACTAACTCTAAAAAATGTTGTGCTGGCAGATAAATGAACTGGAGAAACTATACTTGGGTCTCTGCTTTAGTAAGACATTGTTTGCAATGTCAATGATGTGAGACAAAAGTACATTCATACATTTAATTAAGATCCAGGTTTGTCGCATCTAATATGGCTGAAATTTGTTCCTGGATGTCCACGTTCTCAGTATCAGACATGGCTTGCTGGGTTTCATTTTCTCTGTTTGGCCCTCAGATTACCAAAGAAGCAAATCATTGCAGACTGAAGTATAAAGAGCTGGGTGAACTTCGTAGCTTTTCCACTGTCCATACGACCACTCTGTTGGCTTCGGTACCCTGATTAGTCCACTATAACTTTAGGGGATTAATTTGGGTGTGAGCCAAATGACTGTAGACAGGCCCTTACAGCAGAGCAGGAATCCTCCCCTACACTACCAAGATTACCTGTCAGTAAAAACCAGAAGAACCCAAACTCCAATCCAGAAAGCTCTTATTCGCCTTGGTCTCATCATTGGGCAAGATGTAAAACTAAAAATATAATAATGGAGTTTATTTGGTAAAAGGTGGTTATGTGCTTCTTTACCTGGCGCCTTCCCCTCCAGTTTCTCTTTCATCTCTTTGAGTTTAGTGGTCTCTTTCTCCAGAGGTTTCTTCACATCTGCGCTGCTTAACTAAAAGAAGCAGATTACAGTCAGACTCTAAACCAAACATCCAAACGTCTACAGTAAATCTAAATATGTTGATTTTAGTTACTTTGCAGCTGTATGGATTGTGTGCAATGAAGGCAGCCAAGAGCAGGATGGCATTTTTCACTGCATTTATGGATTTGTCCATCAGTCTACCCACAGCAAGGTCCATGACCTCACTGTACCTACACAAGGGCAAGGCCTGAGACAACAGTTAGTATCCAAAACAAGCATAAACCAGTTACAATCAGTGAGGCTCCTTTGCATACTTTGCTGTTCACGATGCGTGTGAAGACCTGCAGCACACGAGCCCTGACGTGGGAGTGTGTGTCGTGCAGATGCTCCTGCAGTGTGTCAAAGAAGCGGTCACGGTCGGCTTTACCAGAATCGTCCAGCCCGTCACCACAGAGAACACGTACAAGGATCTCACCCAGCACTTCACACACTGCAACTCGCATTGTGTGGCTCTGGAAGATTGGAGAATAGGATAAGATAGCAATGCCGTTCCAGCAAAGGACTGTGTTTCTGAATCAGAATCTCTGTATGCTGAAATAGAATTCCTGAGGGAAAGTAAATAACGCTAAACAATTGCATGTATACATTAGCAAGACTTTAGGTAAATGTGGTAATACAACAGTCTTTGTTCATGAGTGTTACTTCAATCTGCCTTCAGATTACCAAAGAGAGAATTCATTGCCCACTGAACAACAAAGAGCTGAGTGAACTCCTAGCCTTACACACACACACACACACACACTGTCAGCCTCAACCCAGCAATTATTCAGCTGCGACTGTAGAAGAATAATTTGGGTGAGCCAGGTCACTGTGGGCAGGCCCTTACAGCAGAACAGGAATTCTCCCCTGCACTGCCAAGATTACCTGCCAGTCAAGGCTAGAAGTACCCAACTCTCAATCAGTAAGCTCCTATTCGCCTTGGTCTCATCATTAGACAAATGAAGACTTCACTAATGAAAGATCTATACTTTCATGTCAGTGTGACATTAAAAAATAACAATCCTGATGGTGTTGTCCTTTCTGAAATGTGATCCACCCGTCTAGCCTTGTACATAGATCGGATTTTCATGTAATTTGGACACAAGTAATTTTAGAATTGTCATGTTTCGAGTGTGCTGTACCTCTCCTTCCAGATGTGTGATGAGTACACTGATGTTGGGCATGATTAATTCAGGAACCAGAGCACCAAGCTCTGAAAGGAACGACGCAAAAGCTTTGACACCCGACCCTTCTCTCGCAAGCTCCTCACTTGATTTCTGACCAATTTCTCTGAAAAGATAAAAAGGGAGGCAACAGAAATTTGATTTTGTTTCCCATCGGACTAACAAAAGATCTTATTTTACCCGTACATTATAGGGACTAACCTTATTATTTCTCCTATGATAGCCCTGACACCATATTCTGTGCTCCACACAGAAACTGCCTGAGCAAACACAGAAGACAACTGCTCAAAGTGTTGCAGCAACTGGATCACCTTGACACTCGCACCTGTAAACATGAAAGGGAATATTAGAAAATATACCCAAGATATGCTCAATTTTACATAGGAAGGAGGTTCTCCAACGATATAAAAACGTAGACTATTGAAACAGGGCAGAGCTCCTCCTTCAGTTGTAATTCTTGCTCACAGGCCTGGGCTGTGACTGAGAGACTGACCCAGAAGGTGGCTGTACTTCTTAATTAGCACGCCCAGCAGGTGGATTATGCAGTCTCTGGTGGGTTTGCTCTTGACATGGCTGATTGTTGGATTCTCAAGTAGTTTATAGCAACAGCAGGTCACACAGCTACAAGAAGAAAGGAGCAGAACGAAACATTTAAAAAGGGTTAATATTGAGTCAGAAATGCAGGACGAATTATTTTTTTGCCAGTATACACCAACAAATACACTATCACGTACTCACTAATTATGCATACAAAGTTGCTGCATTTCTTTCGCCAAGCTACATTTAAATGTGCAGCGCCGATGTAAATCAAAACTATTCGCTATTAACTATGAGACCCAAACCTTTCCCCTAAGAACAGCTAAACCAGTGTGGGTGTATTTACAATGGATTAAAAAATAAACTAATTTAACACACTTCAAAATAAATATAAGCCTATTATGTTTATCCATGGAAACGCAAACAAGTGTATTTCGTTCTAAATAAAGCATTCATGTTATCGATGGCACAGAGCTGGATGAGAAATTACAGAAACAGGACCAATACAGTCCCACATTCACGTTACCTGATAAATTCTTCCTCCACCAAGGACAGGTTCCAGAGGGAACGGATATCGAGCTGCAGGAGCTGAATGAGAGCCTGCAACACCCTTTCTCTCTCTGAATCCCACTGCAGTAGTCCTTCACCACCTGATTTTCCCTTTTTACCACCCTAAGAATGCAGAAAGGAAAGAAATAAATTAGGGACAAAAGGGTTTAAAATTAGTTTTAATGACCATCTCGAGGAAAACACACATACATCCCAGGCTCTCAGAGGGACAAAAGGCCCATCCCTACAAAACCACCATTGTCAGCTTATACACATTCATACAGTCTGAATCTTATTGTATACGGTGTCATTTTGACCGCAGATTATCAGTTTGGGACACAACTCCAAACTACCATGATTATCCACCAGGCAGCAGGCAAGAGACCACAATCTGTAGGTTAACATGGCTCACAGACCTTGGCATCAGCAAGCACTAGAAACGAACCACCAATGATATAAATATTAATTACTGTCTGTTAAAAATGTACCTTTCCAGGTGCTGTGATAATATTCTGTCTGTATGATTCACTCTCCAGGGTCTCTGTCAGCTTGCAGAGCAGATAAACACTCATTTTAACTGCATTAAGCTGGTCTTTGCGTTCTGCAGCCGAGGTGGAGGTGGAGATGAGCAATGGTGGCAGGGAAGCAGCCAGGCCACTGACCACTGCAAGAGAAGAAAATCCAGATCTTGTGCCCTGGTGTAACATAAATCTGAGGCATTTTAAACAGACAATGACGAACTACTGACCTTGGACAAGCAATTCTAGAGCGTCTTCTTTCACACCAGGTTCCACTGAATTACTGTGCCTTGAAAGCAAAAACAGTTTTGTACATGTTGCTCCTCACGGCTACTAATAAAGAACAAAGAAAGCGAACTTAATTAAATCGAAACTTACTGTAGGACACTGTAGCCTGTGTCGAAGTGCTCCAGAATACACAGAGGCCCCTGACTCCTCCACGCCATCCTCAACTCTGCCAGGACAGATACAGTCGTTAATATGCTCACTTCTACATTTAATAAAGTCACTGACCAACAACAGCCCCGTTGCTTAAATGTAATGCTTACTACTTAGAGATGATGGCAGATGTTTCGGGGGCACTACATCTTGAACAACGTACTGGTTGATTCCTCCAGTCTTCACCAGATCACCCACAGAGATGGGAACAAAAAAGTCCCAAGACATCACTGTGTCGAAAAGAAAGATTTTGTTTTTCATTTCAACACGTTGGAATGTTTTATCTATAGCCAACGTGGAATTGTATCAGGTTTCGCTAATTACAGTTTCACGTAGCTGTACTATCAAATAACGTAACGCTGCTTTTGTTTCCCAAGTTTATTCCAACTACGCTGGAAACTTAAAGGACTCTAAACAACGTTTAACTTCATCTAGTTTAGATGTAGTTATTTATTACAATACAAATTATTACACGAGTTTGTTTGTGTATTCAGCTAATCAAATTGCGCATTTTTTTTTTGATTTAGCAACATTAGCACAACCGTGCCGAGCAAGTATCCTTCGAACTTGTAAACGGTTTAGTCAAGGTTATGTTAAAAAAAAGTTTTCTAATGATTAATAAATCAAACTTACCGGATGAGTATGTAGTTCTCTGGGCCACAACTCAACCTCCGACCAAACAACAAGTATTCTGCTCAATAGACCGTCTGCAGAACGTTTGAATCCACTTTTAAATTCGTTCCGACATCGCGCCAACCGTCTCTGACGTCATTTTCATGCGCCACTGGAACAAATATGTTCTTCACAGCACCCCCACCTACCGCACAAATTAAGAACTACACCCCGTTAAAAAAGGACTCTACAATTAAGATTTAAGATTCCGAGGTATAAATAATATGCAGTCTAATTAATAAGAATAGGCTTTTTTTGAGGTAGTAGCTGTATTCAAATGATTGAAAACACAAGCACCCTTCTCCTCTGTACCAATTTTCAGCTACAAACATGACAATGTTTTTCCAAAAATGTTCAATACAGCATTCAGCCAAATGATAAGATAAAAAGGTAAAACATACTACCACAAGTGACCTATACTGTCAAGATGCAGCATTTGTCTTCAAACTCTGGACTTCTGTGTTAAACTAGTGTTCCCAGACTAAGCACAATATCTACTGTACACCAAGCAAATAATTATCCATGTCAAAAAACAATTTAGAATTAAAATACTTAGGTTTATGAACATATGACTCGAGTATTGTAACAACTTTTCTTTTATACCACATGAGCAGTTGTTGTAGTGTCTAAAGTTCACAAAAAATGTAAAACAAAAAAACCAAAAAAAAAAACAAACCCACACACACAATAAGAGCACCATGTGTACCTATTAAAAAAATATTTAAATATTAATGTAACCACCTGACTCCTTCAAAGATGCTGCATCAGAACATTACATAAACCAAAACAAAAGCACCAAATGTTAAGGAAAATTAAAAAAAAAAAGTCACTTATGAAGAAATATTCTAATTTTTCATTTGATCAGCATCCATCACTTCCAAGACCACAAGGCGTTCTATTTTCTCTTTCTGTCTTGAGAGCATCGAGGACAATACCTACATAGCACAGATGAAGAACAGCAAAACATATAGTTAAAAGAGCAGAATTTGCCAGTACTGTCATGCTGAAAACAAGTGGCATCAACCGTTTAAATGTTTGAGTTTCGTACCATTTGCCTCTTGGTTTGGTTGTCAGGCCCACACATGCAAAGTGGAACCATTCAATGGAGCACTGAAGAGACAAAAGAATACAATTTATCTCAATAAGGTGGTCGATTGGAGCACTTAAAGACATAAGAGTGGAAAATGCCAGCTCAAAAACAAAGTCATTCATTCCAGAAAAACACTGTTCTGTCCTCCAGTGATTAATCACTGTCAACTGTGACCTTATCCATAGAGGAGACTGCAGGACTCCAAATGCTCTGTTTGTGGTTAATATCAGGAAAATATTGAGGGTGATCATGTATTCAATGTACAAAACCTGCTTTTAAAAAGCCTTATTAGGATTTATCCTTCCCATAATTCTATTTTATTTGAACAATAATGCTCTCATATTTTTTTAAATCTAAGCGAATGCCACAAATTACACTGACTTGTGTGGCATTTGATATAATTTCACTTTAATAATTGCACTCCAAAACTGTAACCTTTAGATATGCCATTCACATTAACAGTTTTATCAAAATGCAAGGACACACTGAGTGAGAGGAACTGTCTCATTATAGGTTTGACTATGTGAACACAAAATTCAACCTTTTTTGAAAACTTTATGCAAGCTTTTAACACAAAAAATGTATAGTTTTTTTTTTTTTTTAATCATCAACCAATGTATGTAAATGTCAGTGGTTGCATAACACGTTATCATCAGGCACTCTAATGGACTGAGTCATATTCTCTATATTAAAACAAAAACCTTCCTTCAAGTCTTTTTGGAACAGCAATCCTAGAATTCCCCCGACTACAGAAAATGGACTTTTTAAAACACTAAGATAATGTGACGTAAGCAACAACACATGCTCATTGAGAGGCCACTAAACTCACATCTGTGTTGTCACAGCCAATCATCTCTCCATAAGAGACCTGGTGACACAGGCAGTAAGTGGGTTCATTGGGGTCCACTGGCATGTCCAGTACATCAGACGGGTGCACATTTCCAAAATTGTTAGAGGGACTGTTGAATTCCCCTCTGTTGATGGAGAAAAAGCGTTGCATGTCAAAAATGGGTCAATTAAACCAACTTTAAAAAAAGTTCAAAGTAAGAAATGACAAGAAACATACGACTGAAGCAGCTTGACTTTCTTCTGTGCACTTTTGGGACTGCCATCTTCATCTGAACTCTTTACTTTGGACCGTGTTTTAGCCATTTTCTTCTCCTTCTGTCTAGTGTCACCTGAAAGAGGAGAGTGAAATTGAGTTTTTCCTTAAAATAAGGTTTTTGGATCAGCCATTAAGCAGAAAATAGGAAAGTGTGAGCACACACCTTTCTTTCCCTTACTAGAGGTGGAGTCATAGTCTGTGCTCTCAATCTGCTTCTCCTTCAAGTCAGCTTCAAACCGAGCCAAGTCGGTGTCAAGACGCCGGATGTGTTTGTCAACCTGTAAAAATCAGAACTTAAGGACTGTGTGTGGTAGAAAAGTAATGCGATGTATCATACTTGATACTAACCATTTCATAGGTCTGCATAGCCAGTTGCACCTTGTCATCTCCAAACTCCTTGCATTTGCTATAAGACTGCTGAATCTGCCTCAGTATGGACAGTTTTTGTTCAGAGGAAATAGTCCTGGCATTGGCTGTGTACTCTTTAGCCAGGGAATCAATCTGTCCTTTGAGATCTAACAAACGAAAAGAGTAAGACTTCTTTATAACAATGAAATCAATTCCAATGTCATTAAAACTCAAATACATATGTGAAGCACACGTTTGGTATCTCCGTAAACCTCGAATGGAGAAACACTCTGCAAGTCCCACCTTTTATATAATAACTGTGTTTTGCTTAACCGGATTACTTTTAACTGTTTTGCAGTTGGGCTTCCTAAAAGTGCACCCTAACAGGCACCAAATCCCACTCACCCTCCGTGCGTTGGTCTAGATCTCGCATCAAATTGAAGTTTCGCTGCAGCTCGAAGGGCAAGTTTTCTATACCTAACGTGATCGAGAAAGAGACAAATGTTTGATCACAGTTTCAGCGAAACCAGCATTTAACGAAGACTTCCTGCAGGAATGATCGTTAGCTTAATGGCAGCGATTAGCTTTAGCGTGTGAACTAATGGTGCATCTGGTTTCACGACACATAACAATAGTAGTTTGGTTACTATATGTCAAAACATTGATTCATGTATGATTACACGACATATGTGCCATGCACTCTCCAACAGCACCCATTCTTCCCTGCCGATGGGATGCGGCATTCCAGCAAATAGTCTGAGCCTATGCCTACTCAGTAGAGCAAAAGATAAAATGCGGTGTTCGAAAAGCAAAATAGCCACAATGGTTGAAATATGAGGTACGAGCAAAAAAATGACCAAACAAGATAAGTTGGAATCGTTTTCATAACAGATTCAAAGTGTAATGTATCTTACTGTCCAAATAATGCTCCAAATACATCCCCGCCGCCATCTTAGAAAATGTAAACAACACAGCTTCCGGTTAGAAATGCTCTAATCTGATTGGTTGTTTACCTTGTATTTCAGGCTGGGGGCGGGGCACTCTGCTCCGTCGCTTCTATTTTTTAATATCAGACTGACAGGGTATATTGTTATACAGTACTTTATAATAATGATTTTTCCATTGCCATCATACTGCAACTTACAAAATTAGCTTATAAGACTCAACTTTATATTAGTCAAATAAACTGTTGTGGGAAAAATATCTTAAAAGTTTATTACGTTTTTTTGAATATGCTGTTGCTTCACAATTAATTCAATATACAAAGTAACATTCCATAAACCAAATAACGTAGGAATCACCCAAGCAGGAAGTTGTTTGTACACAACTATTACAATTTAACAGAAACGACGTCACAGTTCTGTCATGGTAATGGGATATTACAATTAGAAGAGACAGTCCAAAGGAAGCTTACAATAACAACTGTAGTTAAAATTACACTGTCATACCATCTTGTTTTTCTAACATCTTCTTTAACTTTTTGAATTTGTTCTTTCCCATTCTCTTCTTTGCCTTCATTGGCTTCTTTATCTTTTTACCCTGCTTTTTCTCAAATCTGCTTCCTTCTTTTTTATCAGCCTTTAGTTCTTGTTTCGTTTCACCAGCTGTCTTCACTGTGGGCTCCTTGGCCTTCGTCACCTTGACAGTGTCTCCATCCATCTTGGCAACCTTTGCTTTTTTTGGTCCAGTGGGCAAGTTATTTTTGCCTTTTGCCTTCTTGTTTGGCATATTCTTCTCCCCCACTGTTCCATTGGCTTGGACTTTTTCCTTCAGGCTGCCCGACTTGCCAGGAACAATCTTCTTCCTGTTGTCACTTTGGGATGGTTCCTCTTTTGTGGTGTCATTAAGGACCGGGGCCTCAGGAGTATCTGTCTCTTCTTCTTCTAAATAAAATAAATAAAAAGGAGCATTTTATTTTTTAAATAGGGAAAACATTGTGGAAAAAAGTGTACTCAAGAAAAAAAAAGCTACCTTGTACCACTGGTGCGGTCGGGATCACATTGGAGAATTTCTTCAACTTGGCCACAAAAAAACCATCCATATTATGTGAATGAGGGTAAAAGCGCCGAGACAGTTGCAAGGAAGGGTGGAATCTACGCTCTTTGAACCTAAAGGAAGTGTAATAGGCATTTAGTGCCATGACTAACCACACTATGCATTTAAATAAAAGAACAGCTGTATGACTCCGACCTTGTGAAACCTTCTTTTCCAAAGTCAAGTCCTGTGGGAACCAGCTTGACGTTCCTTTTCTTTAAAGCGTAGTCCACTACCCACTCGTTCTCCTCCACCTTTTGGAATTTGGGTCAGTTAGTGACTAAACGTAAATGCTGAATACTTGACACTCTGTCAATTAACATATGTACCAACAGAAACCTAGATGCATTCTTCAGTACACGTACCATTACTGAGCATGTGCAGTAAACCAGGTATCCCCCCGTTGGAGACTCTGCATTAATGGAGTCGATGGCAGATAAAATGAGCTCTTTCTGCAAATGTGCAGAACGATTAACATCTGCATTATCCTATTGGAGAGAGGGGAATGATATTAAAATCCTTTATCAGTGTAGCAGCGCATGTAAACGATGGAAGGTTTACCTTGCTGGTCTTTACAGCAGGATCTTTAGCAATGACTCCTGTTCCTGAGCAAGGAGCATCGAGCAACACTCTGTCAAAACCGCCCATCACCTGCACGACAGTGTCAGCTTTATACGCGATTTAAAAACAATGTTATTGCTGCGTTTAGATTCTGGTCATGTTACCTTTGGGAACTGCCTCCCATCGTAGTTGCAGACAACAGTGTTGGTCACCCCCAATCTGTGGATGTTGCCCACCACACTCTTCAGTCTCTCTTTATTAGCGTCATTGGCCACGATCGTTCCTGTGTTTCTCATCAGCTGAGCTAATTTTGGAAAATTGAGGTCATTCATTCAATTTGAAAAAAACAAACAAACTATTTTCCATTTTTTTTTATTTATAATTGAATTACGCAACAAAAATCTACACAAAATTAAATTGTAAGAATCAATTAACACTTCAAATCAACACTAAAAATATTTTCCCCGTCTTAAAATGTGACAATATAAGGATTTTAAACAGTATAGGATGTAAACACCTTCTCCCAGTCTGAAAACTCTAATGCTGCAACCCAATATTATAGTTCTGCACATCAATCATCATTATAAAGTCATGTACAGGTTTAGGAGCACTATATTCTGCAGCTATACTATAGCAAGCTTCCATAATACAAGATTATAATGTGACACAAGAGACCCCTGAACTGCAACAGCAATCCAACATTAACAATAACAATAACAATAAAAGGTTTCCTCCGTTTCCAAATGCTAAAAGAATCAATAAAGCTGATGTTTATCCACCAACAACAGAACCAAATCTTAGCTTACCAATATAGGTGGTCTTCCCTCCAGGAGCTGCGCTCATGTCCAGAACCAGCTCTCCCTCTTGTGGAGAAAGTGCCATGACTGGCAGAAAACTGGAGGCTCCCTGTAACATGTACTGGCCAGACAGATACTCAGGGGTGGCACCTGATTTCAAATATTACAACAACATATATTTAAAGCACGTGTTATAACAGAAAGACTTACATGTTCTTTGCCAAGTAACTCTAAAAATGTATATAAATGTACCTATGGGCACTGAAGAATCATAGATGACCAAACCAACTTTTGACCATTTTCCCAATGGATCGAGGTTCACTCCTCTGTTGATCAAGGCCTTAAAACAAGGGAGAAACGCACCAATGTCAGAAAAATGTAGCATTTATTTCACCCCAAGTTTATAAAGCAAAATTAGAAATATACCTTTTAAACTGAATTATTCATAAAGGTCCTGGAATCTTTAGCTATAACTGCATTCCATGCTGCTTTTTTAGATTTTAATATTAAATAGCTCACTATTCACCAGCAATATTACATTGATATTTATTTTTGGTTTACCCCCTATAAAGTCCATGAGGCTGCTGTGTGTAAAACTACCACAAATGGCTACCGTGTAGTTACCTGTGCAAGGTCGCGTCTCCTCGTTTTCAGCGTGTTGGTGCGAATGGTTACAGGTCTTTGAATTTCATTGGCCTCAAGGAAATCTACCAGCTGTAAGCAATAAAATAAAGAGATAATGATACAAACGTTTTTGAGAGAAACAACACTTAAACTTTGGGGGGAGAAAAAAAATAGGCCGTTACCTCTGAAAGAGGGAATAAGTCCATAAGTTTCTCTATGAGGAAATGGTTGTAGCTGTAATAGGTGCAGAGATCCTTCTTCAGCAGAGACATGTACTCTCCTCTCTCTTTCCCCTCCTCCCTCTTTGTTGAGAAATTGCAGAGGACATCGATGTTGTCCTTTATTCTTTGATGAATCATCTTCAGGTCTACTTGCAGGATGCCTTGAAGGCGGATTGAAAAACAAAGTAATGACTAACACTTCTTTTATTTGGTATTTAAAAAGGAGATATAATTCTCACCTTCTTTCTCACATTCTTCTAGTCCTGGTAACCTAAACTGATCCATGTCTTCGTCCATGTTGGCCTGTACTGTGTCTTCATTCTCACTGTCACCATCGGATTTTTCATGACCTTCGTCATCGCTGTCATCTTCGTCATCCTCATCCTCACTCATCAAGCCCATGGATTCCTTCAGCTTTTTTCCCTTTTTGGCTGCTCGTTCAATGGGAAGAAGCTAAACAATGAAGGAGACAAAAAGATTTGATTTTCATATTTTTCCACATTAGCAATATCTTAACTTTGAGAAGCAAGAATGTTTAGTCTTGGGATGGACATCAACGAGATTTATTAGGAAAAACAGTGACTGTCAAGAACTGCTGTACTCACTTCCTCTCCATCACTTTCTTCTTCTTCTGCTGCTTCTTCATCAAGAGTTCCATAGTCATCAACCATTGTTTCATCATCATCATCATCATCCTCCTCCTCATCGTCATCCTTGCCGTCATCATCATCATCATCTTCTTTCAATGCTGTTTTGGCATTCTTCTGTGGCTTCTCTTTCCCTCCCTTCTTCTGTGATAGTGGCTGCTTCTCCCCCTCTTCCTCCTCATCTTCCTCTTCCTCCCAGTGCTCATCACTGTCATCCTCACTTGGTGGTTCTTCCATTTTGCGCTTCCTCTTTGCTGGTTTTAACCATTTACTGTTCTCATCAGTAAATCCTGAAGGGGAAAAATCCTTTAAAACTGTTTCTGATATGATGAAGTGTGTGTGTGTGTGTGTTTATTAGAATAAACACAGCACGGCAGTCTACAAATGGCTTCAAAGGGTTCCATCGTAACAATCTTATCAATGATAAAAATCCAAATGAAACACATTAATTTCATAGCCACTCCTGCATTAAGATATAGAGAAACACTGATGTGGTTACCTTTCTTTGGCTGTTCCTTGAATGCATCTTTGGTTTGTTGCAAATTCTGCCCTCTTTTAACAGCTCTAAACAATGACACATAATTTAACAACTCAAGGAAAATTAGTCCTTTTTACAGTCAGTCAATCAAACTCTTACCGTTTCCTGGATCTACTCGACAGTCGTTTTGGTCCAGTCTCCTCTGTGGGGAAAAAAGAATAAGATGAGGAAACCCTGGTTGAATTTGTGGTAGATGTTTAGAAATTAGTGACTTTAGACATAGTTCATATAAAGCTGACATAATCACCATCAGCGATAAATTTGGCCAACTCAGTTTCTGCTCCTTGCTGCTTTTTGGCTTTCTTTCCCGGCCCTCTCTTGACCTTATTGGCAGGATCCAACTTCCGACCCATGACTCAAAAAATAACCTGGAAATGGAAAGAAAATCAAACATCTATTTTCCATGTGCAATGACAATCAAGTTGAATTCTAAATCTATACGGCACTAAGTACAGATATAATTGGGGATGCTAATTGTAAAGCTATAATAGCGGTTAAATTTTCAATTTTCATAGAGACAAATATTCTTTGCTGGAAAGTCCAAGAGACAAAAAAGAATTATATTTTTTTTATAGGTAATCAAGGACAATAAAATCAAATACTTAAACGTGTCTGACGTGTACAAGTATTGTAACAATTCCAGTGAGAAGCGGATCATCGAAGCATGAACTATTGCAAACTTAAGATAATGCAGAGCAATTAAAGGCTTTTTTGGTGACTAAAGACCGAAGGAAAAGCTGCTCGGGACAGTATTTCACACTTTGGATTCTTCAACATCCGTGACGTCTCCTAAATGTAAGATTATTGAATTTATTGATCAATACAATTCAACAAAGCGTATGCGGTAAAAACAGGTGATTCACGGACTCACCGATTATGCTGTTTCTATATGTAACAAATCCTGAATGCGCGATTTAACATAAAACGTCCACACGTGAATTCTCGTTCCACACGTTGTGGAAGAACATCCGGCGCATATTGATGACGACAGACGACGCGTGCGCTGCGCAATCAGTTCACAGATACAGTTTAAAAACTAAAAGACTATACCAATGGTATCGAAACACCACTAACATTGTACTTAATAAAGTAAGAGTGAAATAAAGTAAAACGTGTCCGTTTTGTCAAATAACAACTAAAATCGAATATGACGCACAACACCTGCGACAGTACATATTAAAATAGCAATGGCGGATTCAAGCGAGAAGAAGCGTGGTCTTGAACATTTAGATGAATATGAACCAAAACCTGCGAAACATCTTCGCAGTCTGCACGATCGCATGGCAGAGAGACGACTGGTTGTTATTCTGGAGGGAGCATCGTTAGAAACAGTAAAGGTAAAACACCACAGCTCTTATTTTGGGTTTCTGTCATGTTGCCCCTTCCTACTGCAACTGAAGTCATATCCGTGACAACAGATCTACAATAGAGTAACAAATTTAATCATTTAGTGTTATATACTGTACATTTTCTGTGTCTTCGAGGTCGGGAAAACTTTTGAACTGTTAAACTGTGACCAGCACAAAAATATAATCGTCAAGAATGGAAGGAATCCAGGCAACATTAGACCAGATATCACCCATCAGGTACGTCCAGATGAATTCTTCAGACATTATTTGCCATTTTTAATTTAAAAATGTCCTAGCTATAAAGAATTATTTAATGAAAATACACATGTCACACATGCATTTAAAAACAATTAGTTGAGCCTGCAATTTATAAGTGACAAACATGTTTGACTCTATATGTTTGATAGTCGAGTATTTGGATTATAATTTAACATCTCTTTTTACTAGTCTCTGCTCATGTTGATGGACAGTCCACTGAACAGGGCAGGACTGTTGCAGGTCTATGTTCACACTGAGAAAAATGCCTTAATAGAGATCAACCCACAGACCCGCATTCCAAGAACCTTCACCCGCTTCTGTGGTCTTATGGGTAAACCACCACCATTTATTATGTCTCTGTATAGGCATACAGTATATGCATGTTTTCTTTTTCTACACCAAGTAAATATGAGTTCATTTTTATCAGAATTCTATGCTTAAATTATTACCTCAAATGAATTGTATCATATCTAAAAATCCAATCCTGTTGTTCACTTTCAGTTCAGCTGCTCCACAAGCTGAGTGTCAGAGCTGCTGATGGTCCTCAGAAGCTTCTGAGGATGATTAAAAACCCAGTGTCTGACCACCTTCCTCCGGGCTGCCCACGCATTGGCACCTCCTTCTCCTCAGGAGAGGCTGTTTGCCCCCGTACTTTAGTGCCAGAGGGTCCCGCTGCAGTGGTGGTCGGAGCGTTCGCACATGGGGCGGTGAGGGAACAGCTGGTTGGGGGACCACAGTGAGGATCATTAAAGCAACACTAATCTCTCTCTCTCTCGCTCTTTTAGGTGAACGTGGACTACACAGAGAAGACTGTGTCCATCAGTCATTACCCCCTCTCTGCAGCACTGACCTGTGCAAAGATTTGTTCTGCTTTTGAAGAAGTCTGGGGGGTTTTGTGACGAGGCGGACATTCTTTCAGCATTCTAAAGAACAAATGGACATTTTTACATGGACTGAAAATGGATATAATGTGGGGGGGGGGATGTTGAGGCTGAGGACTATAAAACATGTTCTCACACTGCATATGTGTACTCATGTGGTGTAAAGGTATTTTTTCTTGTTTTAATCAAGAAGGAAAGTAACATGTTGGTGTGAATATATCGATAATATATTTCACCTACTAAAAATATTTTGATACACCAAAAGATTTAAAATATCACTTGTTTCTGTGTTTTCACCATGAAATAAGACACAATTTTAAGACATGTTTGAACAAAGCCTTCATCTTCGCAAATACCTTCAGGATGATCTCCCCAGATGTTCTCTGGGCCACTTTCTAGTTCTTCTTTGATCTCTTTTGCTTGTATTTAGTTGGTTTGGTTCCATCTTTTCTGTTTTTAATTGGTATAAATTTTATACTCAATCTTAGTCAAATAAAATCTATAAAAAATGGTCTTATAAATAACAGCTCATACTTAGTACACGTGATACATCTATATTTTTGGCAATATAAAATAAGTTTTATATAAACTGACATTTTCAAATGTCTTTTATTTACACACTGGATAACAGTAATAGCTGGTGTAATCTATAGACGCACAAACATATATCACAAAAATTTCAACATTTCATCGGCTTATACGTTCATCAAACTCAACATCCAGTTTGTGGTTAGTTTCTGCAGCAGCAAGTCATCAGTTCATCTCCAGAAAAGTGCTCAGCATGTTCGGAAGGAGTGTTGCTGGCTTTTATTTGGACAGTGAAGGTTCGTTGGACACCGGTTGGATGTGCTGCACAGGACTGTAGTGAGGAAGGACGGCTCCAGGGGCATAAAGTCACGGTACCTGTCTGAGTCACAGTTCACCTGCAAGAGACATTTAGGAGAATTTAACTACTCTCAAGATGTTTTCAGGCTTCATCGATAGTTTTATTTTGGGGGTTTTGAAGGAGAGAGTCTAATAGATGTGAGTACCTGAGAGAAAGCCCTGAGGAACAGAGGAATGAATGGTAATCCTGAAACTGAAGTGTCACTTGGGTTGCTTTTAAGACTTTGATTATAAGCCTGAGGAGAGATAAAACCTGCATAGATTAGAACGCTGTGCCTTACAAGACAAATGTATGAAGATGGCTACTGACCTGCAGCGCTATCTGCAGTGCAGAATACTGCAACCACACCTCCTGCAGCTGCACCGGCGAGAGAGAGAGCGCTCCATCGTGCTCCTCTTTTTCTGTCACAGCCAGGTAGTGAGTCCAAACGCACTCCCCCACTGCGTGCACAGTCGCACTGTAAGAGTAAACTAGCACAACAGGGATTTATGGAGAAAATAAATAACTTCACATTATCTGAACGTGGGCTTCATCTCAGGTTTCTTACTGTCTGGTAAGATCAGGTGGAGGATATCTTTAGCAATAAGGAATCCCATGATACCGTAATGCATCGCTCTGTCAAATATTGCATATACATGTATCAGATGGATGCATTTTATTTAATGTTTAGTGATACATCTGAATTGAAAACATTTTTCTTTAAAATCCTATTTCATACCTAGGATAGGTGGAGTGGAAGAGAGGAGGGACAAACATCCCCGGTGGAAAGAAGAGCTCATTACCCAAGAGGAGAGGTGTGACTGAAACGCTGAGAAAAGCATGAAAAAAGCATGTGAAACGCTGACGTGGTTGATTATTAAGGAAGGAGGGAAGTAGGGGACGAACCGGCACTTACGGATTTATGACTTCAGCTTGCTCAAACAAGAGTTTGTTTCGTCTTTTTTGCCAAAATGAAAGCAGCCGGACATAGTTGGAAAAGAAGGTCTGTGTGCTGCTCTGGAATCACACACAACAGTTTAGAGCCACCCTTTCATACCCTGAGCTAGACTGATCTCTGCTACAGGAGTTAAGGTTAACAGACTGGGGGGGTGGGATGCACCTCAGAAAGCAGCAGATCCAGTTCCGCCTCGCTGGAGCTGTCCAAAGTAATCCAAAGTCTTGGAATTAAAGAGTCAACCTGGGGGAAGTCCAACCGACTCCATCAAAATATGATATAAAAGACAAAACAAGAGACAACAGCAACACTTTGTGTCAAAATTTACCCTTTTCATGACAAACTGAAGGGATTTGGGGTCTGTCCACTCAAGCTCGTGCAATTTGGACTTGAAGGAGGAAAGAATGTTCTGAATGATCTCCTCAACCTGCTGACAGTGAACAGAGCTTCAATATTCTTTACATTAATCCAAGACTTGTAATGCTCCTCGGTGACATTCTTAATGCTCGTGATCGCTCCTCACCTCTCTGTGAACTTTGTGGAACCTTTCACTGAGAATGTTTCCAAAAACTGAGTTAAAGCCTCTTTCAGTCTGTAGCACACAGTGTTTCCAGCGAGGGGCTACCTGGTGGAGACGCTCGCGATGACCATGTGACTCAACAAACCAACTCATGGCCGTCACGCTCAAACAATACCAACAGCACACAACTCACCCCTTCCCTGGTCCCAAGAGCCACGGATAACTTCTTTGCTGTCTCGGTAAATCTGGAGTCCATAGCCGGCATCACGGTGTGGAGCAGGTGGAAGACCATGTAAGTATGGAGGGGGCTGCTGAATGGAACCAGCACAGAGTTGGAAACCCATGGTGGCCTGCAGGGTGACCGATGTAACCCACCCTACCTGGTTCTCGGCTCGTGTTTATTCAGCCATTTGCCGATGATGCGGGACATTTGGACGAGGTAGGGTAAGTTATGCAGCAGGACGAGGTCGTCCTCGGTCAAGGGCAGTGAGGGGAAAGCTGCCTGCAGGCCGCCCAGCCAGTCAATGGCTGGGGCGTGACGCTGAGGGCATATTTACAGGAAGATGAAATGAATTATTTGAGCAAATGCAGGCCGATCACGGAGAGACCCAAGATCGACCTCTACCTGCAGCTCTTTAATGGTCATGCGCTGATAGAGCAGCCCTTTGGACAGGCGGTAATGGCGGGGTGCGGCGGCCACGGCCAGCTCTGAGGACAGAGAGACGAATGTATACAAGTGGATCGTGCTGCTGTTGGGAGGAGACCCCAGCAGCGCCAGGTACATCTGGCACGATGCCAAGAAAGGAAGAAGAGTCTGGATGACAGGAAACGAGACAGAGAAAATGGAGGTTATTTAACGCCGGCAAGAGGTTGCTGAAAGAGGGGATCCACCTGGGTTATAGCTTGAGACTTCTGCGTCGTGCTGTTCCACTCGATGGGGATCAACAGATTAGGCTGATCGATCTATTGACACAGAGGAGTCACGAGTCAATGAAACCAGGCGCCCACAAGGTGAAACTCTTTGATGATCATCTCAGCGCGTACTAGCCTGGATGTATTTTTTTGGTTTCCCGCTGGTAATTTCTTTAGGGTCTCTGCCCACCTGGAGGCTGAAGAAGGGAAAAGTGGCGTAATCTTTCATCAGTATTCTGAGAGTGGAGTTGAAATCAGTCCCAATCCACTGGCCTGATACAGGCCAGCCCCCCAGCTGCAGACAGGGAGAGAGAGACGCATCAGACAGAGAAGACAACGACAACACTGCGTCCTCTAGATGTCGTGACGGCGCCCATAATGCAGCGGGATTATGGGTAAACCCAGGCATATTTAATAACGATGCGTGAGGATTCTGGCATAAATACGCAACCCTGAAATGCTCGACTCAACTAAACCAACTTAGTACATTTTCCAAATCCGTTAAAAAGTTTGAATGAAAATGGATAAACCTCACTGGCAATTTCTTTATTGGGACAGTTGTAGGACTTTTTTTGAAGGATTCCCCTCATCTGAATGAACCTCTTGATAACTGAGGACCTCACCTTCTGAACGAGTGCGAGGAAGGGCTCAGCTCCAGCAGAGTCTATGGACTTGGTGTCCAGGCAGGTCTGGTAGAATCTTCTGGCCTTCCGCACCGCCGTGCTCCCCCAACTCTCCTGTGACTCTGACGCCCATCATGAAAATCATACAGCATAAAGGACAAAGCGATGAGATGCAGCCTGACGTTCATGGAGAGAACAACAGATGCCAGCTGGATACCCAAAATCTCCCTGAGATACAGCAGCAGCGCAGCTTTTCTATCCAGCACGTCTTCCTCGCTGCTTCCTGGCGCGCTCCCCTGGAGCCCCCCGCCGTCATCCCCACCGAGACTCTGCGGGTGTCCGTAGATGTCCTGCCTTCTCCGGCTGCTCCCAGTGCTGGATGACAGCCTGTCAGACGTGCATGTGTGCAAGAAATAATCGCAGGGGCGACTGAAGGGATCAGCAGACACGGACAGACGGGCCGAGGCCCACTGACAGGCTGGGGAGAGACACTCTGCAGGGAAAGGGTCAAATCAAACCTGGCGTTCTGCTTTTGACTGTGTCGTTACCGTGGAGACCTGCCTTCGTGCGCTTGGTAGTGGTTGGCTGGAAGACTATTAAGGATGTAATAGAGAAGTCCCCCAAAGGCTGCAGATGAGAGGAAACCTAACAGGAGAACGAGCAGCCGTCGATGCTTGAGGAAGTCCGGCTTGGGCCGCTGCTGCTCCAACTGGGTCCGGCCTCGTCGGTCGGCCTCGGGGGGGTCTGGGGTGGGGACTGGCTGCTGAGAAAGAGGTGGAGGCTGAAGGTTCTGCTCAGGTCCTGGCTGTGACAGTGGCTGGACTGATAACTGAGGGGGAAAAGAGAAGAATGCATATGGGCTGCTCTAATAATCAGCAAGTTTTTATCTGCTGAGGACCTTAAAAGCTGTTGTTTTCACTGTATTTCATTAAAATAACCGTCAGCTGTCTTGTTTTTTGTTTTTCTTGCATGTGATTAAGAGCACGAAATTGATTAATTGTTATTAGAAATGTAAGTATTTGGAGAATTTTTCAGAACAGTTTCCCAAAATACACATGTAAATGTCTTACTTTAGGATTTATTTATTTTAGAAGAAACCCTCCTTCCTTCAAAATTATTTCAAAATAAACATAGACAGATATTTGTGTAAATTCTCAGTCATCCAGGTCATTGTATCCAAGGTAGTTTTCTCTGTCAACTGGACTGGGTTTCTTCTCTTGAAGACGTTTCGCCTTCTATCCAGAAGGCTTCATAGACAGATATTGTAAAGTACAATAAAGTTAACTAAATGGGCCTCCAATTATTAATTATGGCTATTTCTTCTAAGGCCAATGCATCTTTTCCCATCGAGTGTGCTCACAGCACGAGGCTTCACGTCTCCGTTTTACTGCATTTGTTTGCACAGTTAATTACACGAGAGCATTCTGCTGACACTGATGCTTGATTGGCCACCTCCTGATCTCTGTCAGACATTTTTTAATCAACTTGTCTCACTTCTGCTCCTCTGTAAAAACATCTGAGACTCAAAAAGAATCGCTTCAAAAGAAGCATCTGGAAATCCAGTTTGCACCACATGACATTTACAGCAACACCATGGAAAGAGACCTACCTCAAGCTTCCCTTCACTCATTCTTACTGTATAAACGTCCTCAGTGTTGCTCCTGCAGCTTAAATTCCTCAGTGACCCTTTCAGGGGTGCCCCCCCCCTCAAACTGCTGTCATCTCAGCTCTCTATCTCTTTTCATCACTCACTTTGGCACCGATAAAAACAAACCGCACGGCCAAAAACCCGGGATCGTTTAAGGCTGCTGCACCTAAGAGGAACTCAACAAAAAAACAACTTCTGCTTCCAAACGCTGGCGTCTGCAGGGTCAAGAGGTCGGCGCCAGCAGGCTGAGGCTGGTGAGCGAGGGCCAGCTTACAGATATATTTGTTGTTGTTTTTTTTTCAAATGGGACGCATAAACACTCCCAAATGCACGTGCACGGCTGCTGTCGTCATTATCAGTGCAACATATGGCTGTTAACAACTGATAGAGCCTTTGGCCTTTCCTCTGTGCAGCTCATGAACGTGAGAAAAAGAAAAAAAACACACGTTTCTTTTATGTCACGCGGCACCGACCAGAAAATAGGGTCAAAAACAAGATTACAAATGACAACGCAAGTCATGTAATATAGTTTTAAACCTTTTCTTTTAGCCGGTCTTGTTAAATAGAGCATTAGTTAATCCCCATTACATTCACCGATGAATACAAAACAGATGAGACTTGCTTGGCATCTAGCACTTTATTTATATTTCCATCCAGCCGAAGGCGCTGGGGCGGGGCTAAATATTTGGAAACGTTCGGAAACACATATCAAAACAAGAATCAACCAACTTACATGGCAATATAAGGTATCTCCATGGAATACATCACATTGTAACTAAACAGATAAATGCTGATGTGAAGGCATCATCATACGTGTAACGTGTGTGATGGACCGGCGCTGGCGGGCCGTCGCCACCATGGTCATGTCTGGTGTTAAAGTGCACCAGGCTCCAAACACAAACCATAGCTCTTCCGGATGTGGAATTACGCCAGACCGGATTCAAAAAGAAGGAAAAAAATGGAATTTAAAAAGAGCGGGAGCATAATCAAAGCATTCGAGAGAGAAACAGCACATTAAGATGAGAATAATACAGAATAGCAGAGAGGAAGAGGCCGAAGTACAAACGATAAATGGAAAACATAGTGGTACTGACTGTCAAACAATAATATATATAGAAAAAACAAGAATATCACTGTTTTAGGAACCTTAATATTGCAGTTATGACATTTTAAAAATCCAACATTTGTTGCCTAAAGCTCAAAGTCATTGGTTCTTCTGTGAGAACAGGTTATACTGCTACACATAACCTCCACACTTTAAATGAGGGGCTATAAATAGTACTGGTAAGGCAAAACATTCCAGGAAAATAGAGAATATGCATATCAAAGCTTTATGGAGTGTAAAAAACTAAATTGATCATGTGATGGGACACCAAAAAAAAGGGTTTTTGTTCACGCTGGAACTGTGCAACGAACTCTCCGTAGGTCCCGTTTGGTCCGGCTGACATTTCTCATTGATTTGTCCCCCCCCCACAGATCCCAGTCCGCCTCCCACGTCTGCGATCTTTTTAAGTTTGTATTTAAAAAGCAAGCATTCAAAAAAATATGCAGCTGGACTCTGAAGCATTCGCGTGACAAAACTGCGGCGACGTTGCTCCTGCGCGTTCAGAACATCTACACGTTATTCCAGGTTACACTGAGGGTCGGCACGGACCGGCTGACGTAAAGCACATTTCACTGGGGAAAACACCAATAATCATGCAGTCAGGCACGACAAAGACCAACAAAGAAACGCCCTCGTAACAACCAATCAGAGGCTGCGCGACGGTGCGGACACGGCGATCTCAAAGTCTTTGGATGGAAACGTCTGAATAAATTGTGCTACATCACGGAGGGTAAAAGGCAACTTTAGATTTAAGAGACTCATTTACTTATTTTTTTAAACCAAATTATTCTTGTGCAATTCAAGCTGGATTTTTTTTTTTTTTTTTTTTGCGTAAACAGAGTTGGCTCACATTGCCTTAATACACAAAAGACTAGGAAAGATTGGAAATAAAGAACGCGGGGGGGCGTTTGTCAGCGCAGTACATTACCTCTGCACTGAGGATATTCAGCTGCATGCAAACATACCTTTACACAAAGCACATTCACGCTCACACCTGCGCACGTATGCTGAAGAAAGCCCTGTTCAAAAGGCAAAACCGGCAGATGAATAAATCCTGTGCTTGTGGATTTGATTCATAGATACACTGAGTGGCGCCGCTCCAGCCAATCACTGGGCAGCTTGCTTGGCTCGCTTGGTGTGGCACTTCATACACAGGATCCTGCCCTCCAGTGGGTAGCATCCATTTTCATCCGCCTCTATGGACAGAGGGCGAGCACAGTCCTGCACAATCCACACGCAAGCACGTTGATGCCCATTTCATGGCCAAGTTGGACCAGTGTATTTTACCATTTTATTTTTCTCTCACCTCACAACGGTAACACTTTAGGTGGAAGTTCTTGTCGAGGGCCACGACTCGGACCGTCTCCTCGCTGCCCGGCGCCGGAATGATGGGTTCGTTACAGCTCACACACAGAGGGGAGAAACGCCTGGAACAAACGGACGTTATTCCGTTAAATTCACACACACCCTCGAGACTGAAGTGTGTTTTAACTTTAGGAGGATTTACACCAATGTTGCACAACTGTTTTTATAAGCTATAATCAAGGTTTCCACATATTCCTGGGCTAAATGTTCCCTTTTTACCTAAATTAAACAATTAAACTACTGTGGCCAAAATGCAAATTCAGAATTGGAGTTGATTTGAAGCTGTAAATTAGAATTTTCTGCTGTTAGAGAGGAGCCATGAACATGGGGAGTGTGACAGAACAGAGGAAATGTCCCTTTAGGAGCCTTTTTTTTTCTCTGATTGCAGATAGAATTCTGAATGCTGAAACGTAACGGTGCAAAAAAAAAAAAAAAGCTATTTTATTTCAAAGAGCAAAAGTAGAGCCGAGGGCCTGAACGTTCCTGCTTATTTCCAGTCCAGATCCACTGTGGCGCTGCGAACAAAGATAATTAGCGTCGCTGCTCAGTTAACTGCCCTGACAACTACTGACGATGATAATAACCCAGTAATTTCCTTCCCTGATCAAAATAGAAATGGAACAGGATCATGAAAACAGAGCAGCTGAAAAAGAATTGTACCTTATTCCCTGTTTGCTGCCAAGTCACTCTGACATTCCTGTTAACTAACTGGTGGGCGTGTTAACTAACTGGTGGGCGTGTTAACTAACTGGTGGGCGTGTTCCTGGGGGGTTACCTGTGATAGTCCTGGACGCAGTAGGGGTTGTTGTTGTCGTCAGTGATGAACGGCGCCCCCTCCAGTACGCAAGAGCAGGTGCTACAGCGGAAGCAATGAGCATGGAAACACTGGCCCACTGCCTTCAGCACACGGTCTGTGATCTTCTCCCCACATCTGGAACAAACTGCCAGGGAACTCTGAAACGGAGGAGGGGGAACAACGTGACCAAGTGAATCCAAATCCAACGTAATGCAGAAATAAGCCGAAATATTGGATTCAAGCCTGCCAACGCAGGAGCTACCGGCACGGGTGTCCTCACCATGTAGCAGTCCTCACACTCGGGGGAGCCGTCCCTGTCATAGAACTGCATGCCCTGCAGGGGGCGGTGGCAGCTCAGGCAGCAGAAACAGTTGGAGTGGAAGAGTTTGTTCATGGCTCGAACAGCCGGCTGCGTGCGCGACAGAGCCTCGTCACATTTCCCACAAACCTCTAAAAGAGGACAGGAGAGAGAAGAGATAAGACGCGGTGAGCGTCAGACACGGGAGAATATTCAAGTGTAGCCGTCCTGCAGCACAACATCTGCACGGCAAAAACAAGGGAGGCAAAAACATCACATGAAACCAACTACATCCGGTCTAATAATCTCACATCCAACAGTGCGACAGAAATTCACTCAGGCATCACGACTGTGAAGCTGTGAGGGTATTTCTACCCAAAAGGGAGGAAGCAGAAGAAGAGATCGATCAGACTGTTGCCATGACAACGATGACAACGATGAGTCAACAGTGCTGCAGATGCCACAGATATCTATTTATGTCCCAACAAATGAGGATCCTGCCGCCACAGCGCTCAGCGTGAGCGGGTTTCGGTCACGTGTACCTGTAGGAGTGGAGGTGATGACGGGCGCGTGCGTGTCCATGTCTTTAATGAAGTCCTTGGTCATCCTCTCCAACTCTTCCACCTCCCTCATATTGAGAGGAACACCTCCACCTGGAACAGGAACCGGGCCGGGGGGCGACGGCTGTGCACAAAAAGAGGGCGGGCCTTTAAAAACGCTTTTATTCTGTGGGAACAGTGTGAATGTGAAGAGCTGCTACGTACTGCAGAGGCTGGGGGAGTTTTCAGGGGTGGATTATAAGAGTGGGGAGACGTCACCGCCTTGGGTTGAGAAACTGGCACAGCGGCGGGGGGGGTTTGGTTCGCATTCGTCTGGCCGGCGAATGCAGAACCCTTGATGTGATTGGAGGGTGGTGCGGACACCGTGTTGCTTGGAGCGGGTGGGGCGGGAGGAGCCGCGGGAGGTGGCGGGAACGAGCTGGCGGCAGGGGGAGGAGAGGGTTTTGGTGCCACGCTGCTGGGAGGAGCGGTCTGGTTCAGTTTTTGTGCCAGAGCAACTGAAGATGTCGCTGGTCTCCCTCCAAAGGCAGATTTGGGCGCCACGGCCGGGGGCTTCGCGAACGGCTGGGCGGCGGAGTTGCTGTGGTTGGCTTGTCGGTTCGTTCTGGCTTTGAGCTCTTCCGCCCAGGGGGCCGGAGGAGGTCGGTCCCCCATCTCCGGCGGTGGAAGGAAGGAGAGGGCTGGTTTAGGAGCAGTCGGGGGGGGAGCGGCAGGCCTGGGGGCTGGTGCTGCAGAGACCTGGCTCGGTAACTTTGGACAACAGGCGACAAAAACATTAATAACAGAAGAATTTCTTAAGCCCACAAACAAAGCTAACAAAATAAACGTGAATGGTTCTTCCAAGGGCGGCGTGAACGACTAACTCATTAAACGATCAGGCCTAATGAAACTTGATCGGACCGAACACGGTCCTAAACCAACTGAAGCGCAGTTAGTAAAATAAACTGTGAGAGCTGCCGTTCGAATTGATAGCGAGCGCTTCATTTTTTGGGGCTTTATTTTGAGCTTTTGAGCCAAGATGATTCTGCGCTTCTCCATTTATGGCCCTCTGACTGGATCTCTGGCAGCACAGATGGGCCTCGGCACAGTCTCACGTCCTCCATTCTGCACACGTCCTCGCTAACACGAGGAGAAACTAACGAGATAAACCGGCCATGGCGCCGTGTTCCCTGACCCTTTTATTTTCCGCCTCTTCGTGTGACTCAATCTTTTTTCCCCTGCAGTGATGCTGCCTTGGACGCCCCCCCTCTCTCATTTCCCCTCCCCGTTTTTCTTTGCTTCGTTTATTTCTGCCATCTTAAAAATTGGTACCTTGGGGTTGAAGGGTCCTCTGGTCTCCATCTCGGACAGGAGGTCAGTCAGCGAGTCCAGCTGCTTATCAAAGCTGGTCTGCTTCTCGAACAGCTTCTGCTAGAGGGGAGAAGATGGACATGAAGAAAGATGTCAAGCTCGACCCTTTTTCAGCGTGACCCGGCGGAGCATCTCACCTGTGAGCTCCCGGGGGCAGAGGGTGGGGGAGGGGGTGGCGGCGGGGGAGGGGGTGGGGGTGGGGAGAAGGAGGTGGGCAAACAGGCACTCTCCTCAGGGGGAGCTGGCAGGGGCAGGTCATCGGCCACTGGAGGGGGCGCCGGGAATGAAGGCGGGGGGGCATCGGAGGCACCGGGTGTGGTTTGGCACTCAGGGGGGGGGATCGGCAACTCATCGTCCAGTGGGGGAGGAGGGGGTGGGAAGTCTGGCATAAATGGGAGAGGGTGATTGGTTAGAAGCTGTGAACACCTTAACCAGTAGTCTGACCTATAAACCCGATAAATCAGGAACCCACCGTCGCAGAGCGAGGGGGGGGGGCGGCGGCAGGTCGCCCACCCGGCCGATCACGCCCGTGCCCACCGGCGTTGGCGATGGGGCGGATGGAGGGGTCAGGCTCTTGGGCCGCGGCGGCGCCACGGAGGCAAACTTCTTGGGCTGGTTGTAGAAGGACGGGGTGGTGACTTTAAAGTTGAGGGAGGACGTCACCATGAACGGTTTGCTGTTGCTGGAATCCTCCATCGTGTGGACTTCACCTGCAGACACGTGTGAGAACAGCAGGATGTAGTAGGCGGTGTGAGCTGGCGCCGGCCCTCTGAACACGCTGTGGAGCACGAGCACGTGCACTCGAACTCCAACTGGGGTGGAAACATGCCGAAACATCCCTTTCAGATCACATTACCTGCCTGTCTTAGTCAGATAAGGAAATGGGTCAATCTAGCGCGTTTACAGACTTCAGTTGTCCGGTTACGGTCAGACTGAGGCAAAAATTCATTTATCGGTATCACACACACCATTAATTGAAGAGCTTGCATTCCTCCGCTGGGCTAGCATGCTAAAGCTATGCTGGAGAACCTGAGGATCCCACCTTATAAAGCGCTTGTTGTTGAGGGTATTTATGCACTAATGGATGCTCTACAATGGGGCCTGTAGCTTCTCTTCAGATGTGACCTAGAAAATGACTTTTCACCTATGTGTGTCATTCAGAAACAAGGTGCAGCACAGTGAGTGAAAACTTCCTCACGACGCATCAGTTCCAGATGCTGAAGACGATTTACAATAAGCAACACGTGGCTGTTTACAGGAAATTCAACAGACTTAGAGCAAGACTCTCCGACTTCAACATTTTCATGTGAGGTGCGTCGAAATGGCTCAAATATTTACCTCCCACATGCTGGCGCTTAAACAAATGTTGATCTTACTTGGGTCGGGCGAGATTTGTCAGAAAATTTGAACACGCTACACCGACGGCGCCCAGGCCTCAAAATGACCTTTAGAAAAAGCGTTTGTTCCTCCATCACCACCAAATGCAAAATTACCACCTGTAACTCACAAAAACTGCAACTGAAGCAAATCTAACGACATGCAAGGCGCACTGATGCTAACATCGATACAGACGCTAACCTCAACACCATAAAAGGAGTCTCAGACGTCAGCTTCATGTGAAATAAACGCCAGAAAATGTCCGCATATGTTAGTAATAATGTTGTAAATGGTCACCAACTATGTACGAACGCTGTCACACTGAGGACAACTGTGTCTTTGCTCGGGCTACGTCTTCAGTTAGCTTCAGTTAGCACAGCAGTTTCGGTGGGCTTGTTCGTCCTATTTCATGGGGCCAGGAGGAAAGCAAACCTTAACACATGTCGATTCTAAAGAACGTGTCCTACATATTTTAGTGTTTAATCATACTGCGTAAGAGCAGCGGGCTGGAAAACTGGAAGATGCAGGAAGGCCCCAGCTCCGCTCCGCTCCACCACCCCGTCGCTTCTGCACAGATCTGCTGTGCGAACCATCAAACAGAGAAGAGCGGTGTTTCCTGCAGGAACGGTTTAAAAGAAAGATCCAGGAAGGGCCGCGATGAGGCGGGTGATTCAAATCCTCTGGCGCCTCGTTACTGCAGCATTAAAAACCACTCTGACGTCGACCCAAGTTCACACTTCATGCAACTGACAGCCGGGTCAAGCCAGCAAGCGTGCACGTGAACGGAGCGGAGTTGCACGTCATGTTTGTGAGCGCGCTCGACCAAGGTGAGCAGACAATGACTCAGCCTTTCTGCTCCACTCGCGGCGACCGTCTTGTTACTCAGAGACAACGTGCGGCTCAATTATTCACCCACGCTAATAAACTCCGCTCCGCTTCCTTTCCTCGCTTGCAGCCGTCCTGGGGGGTTTAATAAAACCAGATCGACTCCAGACTCGGCTTCAGAAATCCATTATGAAACCCGATCCGCGAGGCGAGAGACCCTCGACCGAGCAGCATATTTGGCACTGGAACTCAATGACATCACCTTTTTGGTTCCTTTCCACTGCTCTTTGTTTGTGCCCCATTTGTCCTTTTTTACCCCCTAAATGAGGATTGCGTGCAGGTTTTGGACTCTGCTCCTGATGAACGGCCCCGGGTTCCCTGGCAGGCCACTTTTTGTCTTTTGTTCTTACCCCCCCCCCCAAAAAAAAACTCATCAGTCATTTCTCCCTTGCAACTTGAGCCGTGTGACATCATTTCAGGTCCTTTTTAAAACTTCACAGCTGGTTGTGGTGGATGGAGGAGGGTGGCCCCAAGATTAAAGACCAGCAAACCTTCCAGGGATCCACTGGTGGAGCATATAATCACACTATAGATATTTTAAGGACATTTAAGCCGCCCTGGTGTTGCTTAACCGACTAAAACTGGAATGTCTGACACATTTTTGTTCTTCTTGTCCTCGGCCTTGTTTCACGGAGGACTCATGGGGGGGGGGGGTTACAGGAACCGCTAAAAGGGGCGCACAATTGACAGGATCACTACTCAAATCAGCAGCCAACACTTCAGTTTCAGAGACACAGGATATCTCACAAGGCCATTTATGGAAGTTTTTTACTTGACTCACTTCCTAATTTTCCACACAGACTTCTTAAGTGTGAATGCTTCCCCCCCCCCATGACCGTTGAACATTACAGTTGTGTCAACCGCCTAAACGCGCGTTCAGCGACGCCTTTTTCCACACGCAGTCAGCTGAGCGGCGGCGAGAAACGTGCCCGAATTCCTCAGTGACTCCGTCCCTGGGTGGCAGGCCGGCGACCCGTCTGCTGCTCCCACTCTATTGTTCTGATGCTAATGGGGCGCCTGCGTCCAGGGAGAGCGTGTCTGGGCCGGGGGTCAGCAATGCGGGGGCAGACGGTCCTTTTGAGCCCAATCTTACAGGTCACTGGCGCCAGTCACGCTCCACAGTGAGACGACGGGCCGAGCAGGAAACGGCTCAGAAAAAGGGTGAGATTCCCCATCGCCATAACAACGGGGGCTGACACGACCAGGCAAGGTCCGCCGAGGGGTTCGACAGCAAACCGAGTCAAAAGATGAAGTTTGGTGGCTGAAATTAAACCAGCACCGTCGTAACGGGGGGGACAGAATCACGGGACCAGTGGGGCGTGCGTGTCAATAATCCCAGTGTTTGGGAAAGCAGAAAGCCCACATTAACCTCGGAGCAGCCTGGACCAGGACATCAGGAACTACTGCTACAGGCACTTTTCTGAGCCCCTGAGGGTTGAAACAACCTCCCCGCTGGTGTAAAAGCAGATCCAAAGACTTCACCAGCTGTGGTTTGCACAGGACCTCCGCCTTCTCGTTAGGTGTTGATGCTAAATTGACCATAAATGTACTCTCTCAGCATTCTATTATTAGTGCAGAGCTGTGGCAGATTTGCCCTATTTTACCCCAGCCCTAACTAGGTGATCCCAGTTAGGTCATTCAGGCAGGAGGACATTCCAGAAACAGCGTTAGCAGATGTTTTCTTTGTCTAAATGTCATAGGTGGGTCCACACTGTGCATTCACTACTACCTTAAAGACGATTAGAATTGTAGATTGGGGGGTCAGACAGGCGGAACCACTGAAAACGAACACCGACAGAGCTGGCCCAGCTCACCAGAACCGCCAGGAACGCGCAGAATTAAGGATTCGGGCTGAAGCTAGATGCTATCAGCTAGCTAGGTAGCCGAGGGGCAGGTTACCTCTGACGTTTCACTGTACTTTACATACGGACCGAACACCTTCGGTAGTGATCAGAGTCCGGAACCAGGACGGTGGTGTTTCAACAGGCGTTGTGAAAACGCACACGTGCACACGCGCACACGCACGCGGCTGAAGTGCTGCGGAGCGCCGAGCTGTAGCGCTGACCGACATCGGTTAACTTGCGACTCGTCAACCACACTGTGAGCTTTCACACGTCCACACCCTGAACCATTAACCCCCCCGGGCGTGGGCCGGTTTCGGGAGCTCGACCCCGACCCTGCCTCTTCTACCCTACCTCATGGGGCGACTCTTGTAGCAGTTCTGCCCTGTGCTGTTGATTAACGCCGCTGCCCTGTGGCCGTAAACGCAACACGATCGTTTGGACTTCCTGTCGGTTCTTCCGCATAGCTGCTTATCGGTCCATCAGCTGTGGTACCGACCGACGGCGGAGGCACATTCCCCGCAGGGGGGAGAGGAGCAGAACCCCCAAATCATGTCGTTTAGACACAGCAGCTGCTGCGGGGTCGCGTAAAACGCTGCCATGTGATAAAGCTACACAGCTTCCCCGTTTAGTCAATCTTGCACGATCAAGCCGCCTCACTTTAGGGAAAATAGTCCGTCCAAAGTCCCGTCCAGTGACCTCGGTGACTTACCCTGCTCAGGTTTCCTGACGCGGATCTCTCTTTTTTGCTTTCCCCTCTCCCTTTTCTTCTGCTCCGAGGAAGGGTGAGCAAGAGTTGACTGTAATGCCAACTTCTCTTTCTCTCTTCCCCTTCCAGCGCTTAGACCCTCCCCCTGCGCGCTCCATCCTGGAAAAGGAATGACACCATTCCAAACAAGTTAGTGCGCGTTTGATTTGGGCTCAGCAGATGTGTATTACAATGTAAACAGCCCCCCCCATCTTGCCCTCCCTCTCTCCCCCTCCCTCTCTCTCTCGCTCTACCTCCCTCCCTCTCCCCTCTTGTCCTCCCTCTCTCTTCCTCCTCCCCCTCTCTCTCTCTCCTCCCTCTCGCTCTCTCTCTCGCTCTACCTCCCTCCCTCTCCCCTCTTGTCCTCCTCTCCCTCCCTCCCTCTCCCCTCTTGTCCTCCCTCTCTCTTCCTCCTCCCTCTCTCTCTCTCCTCCCTCTCCCTCTCTCTCTCGCTCTACCTCCCTCCCTCTCCCCTCTTGTCCTCCTCTCCCTCCCTCCCTTCCCCCTCTTGTCCCCCCCTCTTGTCCTCCCTCTCTCCCCCTCCCTCTCTCTCTCGTTCTACCTCCCTCCCTCTCTCTTCCTCCTCTCTCTACCTCTCCCTCCCTCTCTCCCCTCTTGTCCTCCTCTCCCTCCCTCCCTTCCCCCTCTTGCCCTCCCTCTCTCTTCCTCCTCTCTCTACCTCCCCCCCCCCCCCCCCCTTTCCCTCTGGATTCCTGCAGCATTCTTCACTGAATGACATCAACCCTGTTGCCTCTCCTTGTAAGGTCAGGCTGAGGGAGAGAGGAGGCGAGAGGGAGGGAGGGAGGGAGGGAGGGAGAGATAATGGGGCAATAGAGGCTTGATTAGATTCAGGTTCTGAGAGCAGCCCGGGTTTGGAAGCACGAGGGAAGCGTGTAGCTGCAGACGGCCTGTGGCCGTGCTGCCCAACCGGACCGCTCTTAAAGAAATGTGACTGATTCAACAACGTTCCTCCGCGTCCAGCTGTGATCCAGCTGTGATCCAGCTGTGATCCAGCTGTGATCCTTCTGCCAGCTGCAGGTGGTCGCATCATCGACAGCGAGGCCAGAAACAGCACATTTGCTCCTGGCTCCATCTCGGGGGGGGCCGTCGTTCACCCCAGAATACGCACGCTCTACGATATACGTGCGCACGTTTCAGGCGTGCACGAGGCACTAATTCACCACCTTTGGGGTTTCGCGCCTGGCAGGTAACCTCACATCACCCTCCAGATGTTATCAGAACCCACTGATCACCATGTTTGAGGCCCGCTGCAGGTCCTGACGCGGGCCTGGCCCCGTTGGGGGGTGTTCCCGCCTGCAAGCGCCCCCCCGCTGTGCCTGCTACGGCCTCGCCGCCCCCCCCCGGTGGAGGCGGAGCTCCGCCACGACTGCAGGTCAGCGCGGAGGGCTCAGGATGTGACAGCACAGCTGCTTCTCATTCAAGTTGTGTAACCATGTGGACGTTCTGGAAGTTCTGCAACAACTGTTGCGTAACCCGCCCGCCGGATGATTCATGCCTGGGAATTACAGGGAGTGGTCTTCGGGGGTCTCACAGAGCCTATTGTCCGAGCAGGAATGTTTCCAGTCGCTCCCCTCTTCCACACTGGGACGCAAATGATATGAAATTCCATTGGGAGATTTCCACGGCGGCTCCGCCGGTGCAGGGAAATCACCCGGGGGGGTGACGCGTGAGGGCAAAGGTCGGAATTCCAGGCAAGCATTCCTTTGACACCTGAAGGGAGGGGCCACGCTCCTCTTCTACACGTTCAGCCAAACATTGCTGGGCGCCGTGGCGATGGAAGCGTGGAAAGTTGGGACAGGCAGCGAGAAGGACGGCTCTGGGGTCCAGACAGTCCACAGGGAAGACAGACGGCCTGGAATGTTGCCAGATATCAGAATGGCAGCCCCCAGCGAGCACCAGACGTTGCCCTCTCTCCCTCCCCCCCTCTCTCTCCCTCCCTCTCTCCCTCCCTCCCTCCCTCTCTCCCTCCCTCCCTCCCTCTCTCTCTCCCTATCCTCCCTCCCTCCCTCTCTCCCTATCTCCCTCCCTCCCTCCCTCTCTCCCTCCCTCTCTCCTCCCCCCTCTCTCCCTCTCCCTCCCTCCCTCCCTCCCTCTCTCCCTCTCCCTCCCTCCCTCTCTCCCTCTCCCTCTCTCCCTCCCTATCTCCCTATCTCCCTATCTCCCTCCCTCTCTCCCTCCCTCTCTCCCTTTCTCCTCTCCCTCCCTCCCTCTCTCCCTCCCTCCCTCTCTCCCCCCTCTCTCCCTCTCTCCTCTCCTCTCCCTCTCTCCCTCCCTCTCTCCCTCTCTCCCTCCCTCCATCTCTCCCCTCCCTATCTCCCTCTCTCCCTCCCTCCCTCCCTCTCTCCTCCCTCCCCTCCCTCTCTCCCTCTCTCCCTCTCCCTCCCTCCCCCCTCTCTCCCTCTCTCTCTCTCCCTCCCTATCTCCCTCCCTCCCTCCTCTCTCCCTCTCTCCCTCCCTCTCTCCCTCCCTCCCTCTCTCTCCCTCTCTCCCTCTCTCCCTCCCTCCCTTCCTCTCCCTCTCTCCCTCTCCCTCCCTCCCCCCTCTCTCCCTCTCTCTCTCCTCCCTCCCTATCTCCCTCCCTCTCTCCCTCTCTCTCTCTCCCTCCCTCTCTCCCTTTCTCCCTCTCCCTCCCTCCCTCTCTCTCCCTCCCTCCCTCTCTCCCCCCCTCTCTCCCTCTCTCCCTCTCCCTCTCTCCCTCCCTCTCTCCCTCTCTCCCTCCCTCCATCTCTCCCTCCCTATCTCCCTCTCTCCCTCCCTCCCTCCCTCCCTCCCTCCCTCCCTCCCTCTCTCCCTCCCCTCCTCTCTCCCTCTCTCCCTCTCCCTCCCTCCCCCCTCTCTCCCCTCTCTCTCTCTCCCTCCCTATCTCCCTCCCTCCCTCCCTCTCTCCCTCTCCTCCCTCCCTCTCTCCCTCCCTCCCCTCTCTCTCCCTCTCTCCCTCTCTCCCTCCCTCCCTCCCTCCCTCTCTCCCTCTCTCCCTCCTCCCTCCCTCCCCCCTCTCTCCCTCTCTCTCTCTCCCTCCCTATCTCCCTCTCCCTCTCCCTCTCTCCCTCTCCCTCTCCCTCTCCCTCCCTCCCTCCCTCTCTCCCTCCCTCTCTCCCTCTCCCTCTCTCCCTCTCCCTCTCCTCTCCTCTCCCTCCCTCCCTCCCTCTCTCCCTCCCTCTCTCCCTCTCTCCCTCTCCCTCTCTCCCTCTCCCTCCCTCCCTCTCTCCCTCCCTCCCTTCCTCTCCCTCCCTCCCTCTCTCTCTCCCTCTCTCTCCCTCCCTCCCTCCCCCCTCTCTCCCTCTCTCTCTCCCTCCCTCTCTCCCTCCCTCCCTCCCTCTCTCCCTCTCTCCCTCTCTCCCTCCCTCCCTCCCTCCCTCCCTCTATCACACCTCAGATTTTCACCACTGTTTTCTCTCCGTCTCCTGCACTTCTATTTCCTCTCCTAATCTCACTTCCCTCCCCACCCTCCAGCTGCTCAGACGTGACTCAGTACCTGTTCAGGGCCAACACGCAGTCTCTGATCCGTTTCCACCACAGAGGAAGAGCGTGTTGGCGCTCAATGCAGCCTAAATGTTTTTAACCGGTCTCAGCCCTCACAATGCATGTGACAGCCGCGGAACGCCGGCGTGGCAGAGCCTGGGTCTATTTGTGTTCCGTCTGAGCAGCCCGGAATACCTTTGTTTTATTGTGTTCCCGTGTTTATAGAATGGTTCCAAAACTGGTGTCTTTTTAGGTGAATACATTATTAAAGTTAATTTAATCAGCTTGATTTTTGTTTGTCTAAAGCTGTGAACCTTTTATTCTAAAGCCAACTTTACATAAAAGAAACCGTGGGATCATTCTGGTGAATTAAGTCATTATAGAAAAACTATTATTTCTGTCTGTCCACAGCAGAGAAACATCAACACCTTTAGCCACCATGAGGTGAATTTCAATTGTAGGGACAAGATGAGCACTTGCACACTTGAGATAGAACGTGACATTTCCACTCAGCACTCGGGAAAAATCTCTGCTGCCAAACTGGCCTCCAGTCCAAAGCAATGGGAGGCTGCAGTACCTCATTTAACCAGAAGGTGTCACACTGGTCCACTTTATCGGTCACGGCAGCAGGCAAATTAAAGCGGGATAAAATCACACAAAAACATCTGATAGAGATGTGATAAATGACAAAGTCAACCTTTTTTTAAATAAAGGTGAAGCATCACACGTGTAACCGGACAAACTTCATCATTAATACAAGCAGCAGCGATGGTGGTCTACTGAGAAGTATTGTAACATCCCAGGGAATCTGGGATGGTTGCAGGGGAGAAGGAGAGAGAAGGATAAATAATAGAGGAGGGTTGGGAACTCCTCGTACATATGTTTTCGTCTTGGTGCTCAAATACGCAGACATCCCGAGTTTAGAATCCCCGTTGCAGCACAATGAACACAACTGAAACACAGAAGGTGTGAAAAAGAATTCCAGACGGATGTGGTCAAATGTAAACCCCAGGCTGATGCATCGCATAATATAAAATCAACTTTCTCCCTCTGGCTTAAGCAAAAACACAGTCATTAACAGCTGAAAACACCTTTAAAGAGGCTGTCCGTAATAGCGTTTAATGGGTCCCTCATCTCATCCCTCCTACTACGCCTCTTCAAAAATAAACTACAGAGAGCCACTCCCACCTCTTTATCTTCATCCTTTCCATCTTCTAGTCCTACACACACACACACATACACACACACACACACACATACATACACACACACTGGCGAGAGCTTGAGAGAGAGAACAGCATGTCATGTGGTTTTAATTAACACATATAGTAACACATACAGTGCTTCCAGTACACACACACACACACACATTGTCGCTCTCTCTTTGTCTTCTTTATATGTAAACCAAACCATCATGTTTAGCATTGCTTTGCTAGCTGTCAGTCCTCCTTCATCATTGAGTGCCTGAACAAGACAGTTAGCTGTTCTTCATTATCACAAATGATGTAACATCCTGGAGGAGACAGACAGATAGTGGCAGACACGTGAAAGTGACTGATTGCAGGAAGAAGGCGCGCGCTTCCTGAGATTCCCGGTGAATCGTCGTCTTTTTCCGCATCCTCAGCACCCGACTGGAGGAGGGAATAATAGGCAGAACGTAACATCTGCCGGGAGGACGTTTGGTGGTGCGGCACAAGCCTCGCTGGTGCTCGCGTGGCAGAGGCAGCCGTCTTTAAGGATGATGCATCATGAGCATCAAGATTCCTTCTTCCTGTCTGTGGGTGACCTTGTGTCACATTGACGGGTCATACCATGCGTCAGTGCGCTGTCACGCTGAGGTCTTTATATATGTGCTGCCTGTCAGTGTTAGCGTCGCAGCCAAAGAATATTTTCCTCATTAATACCATGATCAAAGGTTGCTGAGAACCAGGGGGAGAAACACCTACTTGCATGTAGCAAATGTTTGCAAAAATAGCTGCATGTTTACCAGGAAAGCTGCAGATTAGCTCCATTTCAATCAATATTTGTGGTCCTACTGAGTGCCGGTGAGTTTTCTGTTGAGTAAATATAACTTGGATGATGGATGTTAGAAGATTTCAGCAGTTTCGTCTGACACGGAGCATCACTGTGACCTCCACACAGGAAGTTGTAGAGAGGTTTACTATGGATGGGGATCTGACGATCTGACAGGGAGACAAAGGGTTTAACAGAATCTGCTCGGCCTTTAATTGCATGTACGACAGGGTAGAAAAGTCGTTTCCCCTCTAAATAGATTCGCAGTATGTGAGGCTACAGCAGTGAGTAAAGCTGACCCCTGCAGCAGCCTATTGCCTGATTTCCTCTGTCCCGGTGGGAATCCGACAGAGAGCGCTAACACACATCTATATATAAACTCAGAGTGGAGGGATTGGCTGGATTATGTATGAATTGTTATGTCTGGCAAGCCGCACATTCACTTTCAAGCCTTTATTGCCAGCCGAGTCTTTGCATCTCTGTTTTATAGCCTGGTACGATTGTCGTATTTCCCCCCTCAATCTCTTCAGAAGTGAATTTCTTTCCCTTGCACAGTAATGTCTTCACACCTCCCCTTACTGAATAGTTCCTTCCTTCCCAGCACTTCCCCATCTGCCCATTCTGCCTCTCTCTCTCTCTCTTTTTCTCTCCTTCCATCTGTTCTGCTCTCTTCACGTCTTTTTTCACACCAAGAATGTAAAGTGAGCCGACCGTGAGCGACCACACATGATCCTTTTTGCCGTTCACAGGGGCCCCCAGCATCACTCCCTGGCCAAAGACTTGAGGAAACAGCACACGATGCTGCGTGTTGGTCAGAAACAGAGGGATGGAGGATGGGTCCGAGAGGCTGAGGTGAAGAAATACAGAGAATTTGGATGAATTAGCATGTATTTAAGGTAAGACAGAGAGGCTGTCAGGAAAAGTGCCAGGTGAAGGAGAGACTGTGGATGAAGGAGACATCCTTCTCTCCTTTACACCTAGAAAGACAGGATGAGATGGGGGGAGAGAGAGAGAGAGAGGCTGTAATTCAGAGGAATTCCGGAGCACACGACGACTGGAGAGTAGATCAATATAGAGAGATGACAGAAAGAGGTGGAGACTCAACACCATCTTGGGTGTGAAGGAAACCCTCCCCTTTTCCTCTATCCTTCCCTTTCTCTCTTGCAGGGCTGTCTAGGACTGTCGAGGTGTGTGTCCGTGAATCTGGCTGAGCGATCGCTGTGAGGGAGGGTGATGGAGACGGTGAGGGGAACGGTGCAAGGAAATCGCTGCAGTGAATAGTCAGGCTGAAAGCACACGGGAGAGGGAGACAGAGAGGGAGAATCCCCCATTTTGGCTCGGCAGCAGTGCAGATACCTAAAGCAACGGCAGCCTGGTCCCAACAGCTACGAGCCACTGATCTCATGGTGGCCACCCAGTCCGTCTGCTGTAGCTGTTCCCTTAAACATTCAATCGGTGGAGACATGAATGCTGGTGAGAAGGAACAATGGCTGCACCTGCAGCTGGATTTCAGGATAATAAAGCTATCACATTGGTGATATAAATGCCCAATTAGAGAGAAAAAAAAGAGTAATAACACTCCTCACGTCATTCCCTCAGGCATACTGACTTACTAACCGCATCTCTTCTAAGACACTGCACCGGATAGAGGGAGCGAGAGGGAGGGAGGTCGAGAGAAAGAGAGGGGGAGAGAGAGAGGGAGAGAGGGAGGGAGGGATCGAGCGGCTGCAGGAGGAGAAGAGAGAGAGCGCAGGAGAGAAAGGAGCTACAGCAGAGCGAGTGAGAGCGAGGAAGAGAGAGAGTCACAGGAGGAAGAGGGAGAATGCGCGGCGTCTGGGTAACACTTCCACGCTTGTATCCAGGGCCTTTGTGAATACACCATGGGATGCATCGGCTCTAGGAGACTGAGTAAGCCTCTCTTTTCCCTCTCTCATTGCAGGCTCCGGGGGTTCGTTTGGGGGGGTGGGGGTGGGCGGGAGGGAGGGAGGACGGGGTGCTTGCAGACGCGAGGCTTTGGCGAGGAGACTGTGGGCAGGCTTTGTGTGCGTGCGTGCGTGCATGTGGACAGTTTGTGTCCCTTTTCAGTGCAGTGTAAATGTATGTACGCTGGCCGTCCGCAGCATACGGGCAGATGTCAGAGACAATACATGTTCAAATGTGTCGGTGTGTGTGCGGCTGCATCCCCCACCTCCCTGCCTTGCCTGCCTCCCTGCCTCCTCCCATCCCTTGATTTATGATACTGTTTGGCAGTATGTATACGTGTGTGAGTAGGAGGCAGAGCGGGGATGGAGAGGAGGCAGGAGAGGGAAACGATGTGATCGTGTTTATTTATAGGGCAGCCTGGGTTGGAAAAGGAGGGAAAAGAGAGGTGGGACGGTGTCACGGTCAGGGGCTTTTGCGCTGTTATTTACAAGAATACAGAAAGAGGGGGATGAAGAAATGAGAAATAGAGGAAGAATTCCAGCCAGACAGGCAGGCAGGCAGGGAGGAGGCGAGATGGATGCATGGCAAAGGCGATGGGGGGCAGACAGGCATACGTGCGCCTGTTGGGATCGATGGGAGTTTTCTGCCGAGGACCCTCCTGGATAAACCCATAGATGACACTTTAAGTAAACCAGGGATTTTGGTAATCCCGCTGCTAAAACAGTTAATTGCAATTGCAGCGTTGCAGCGCACGTTCTCGTCCTGCACGTTTTGCCCCAAGGTAAAAATAAACACTGGCTTCTTGTGGTGTGAAATATTCAGAGGACACGACGCATGTACGGCTCTGAAACACATTCGTGGCCTTGGTCTGAACACGTTTTATGCCACTTTGAAAAGTGCGTAACCTTTACAGAAGTCATCAATGTCAAAGTCTGCCGGGATGATCGGATCTCCTGTCTGCGTGTGCGGTGCAACTCCGCCTCTGTACCGACACGTAGACGCTGGAGAAAGAGGACTTTAAACATCTGGAATGGGCAGGACACCGAGTAATGTCGCCTCGGTCAGGGGAAGACAGCTGCGGACTGAATGTAGTGGGAAAGTGCCACCGCGTCTCAGGCCCACCGGATTACAATATTTGACGGGTTGCAGAGAGGTTGGCGTCTTCCTCCAGCACTCGGGCCGCGGCTGGAGCCCAGTGACGGGTAATAATGTGATTGAAGGAGACAAAAAGGCTTTGGGAAGGTGTCACATTAATCTGACTGGGAGCCACCTGAATACTGATTCTCATTTTTTTACACAAGCAATCACAGGAGCTTAGAGATCCAATGAGATTGCGTCGGTAATAGCATTTTGTTATTAGGGACGGATGTGATGGAGAGCTGCATGTGATAAAGGACAATATGCTAAATAGACTACCACAACACTGTAGCCTGTCACTTGTAGTACAGATCACACACAACCACTTAGTGGAACGCCCCCCCCCCCTCCGTTTGCCATGGTAAGATGTGCAGAATGTAATCGGACGTGAATATGTAAATAAATGGGCCTGAAAAGGAAAGCCAGCAGCTTGCATGTCTGATTCCATGATTCCCTTGTAAGAAACAGAATGAGCAGCGGTGTTGCTGGTCGAGAGGCGCGGCCGTGTTTATCCTGCGTGAGAATGGATGTAGTGTGCTCTATTGATCGGCCCTCTAAACTGCAGTCTACGTTGCCAAGCAGAGATCAACAGGAGGAGCGGCAGGACGGAATCTGTCTCCAAACAGGAGGAACCCTGATGCATGTGTCTGCCTCCTGCTCCCCACCGGCGCCACGCGCGCATGGCCCGGCGCTCCACATGCGCTTCTGCGCTCTGCTCATCCCGTTGGTTTAGGATGCGTTACCAAAGGGTTTCTGACTGTTTATTTGCTCTTCGCTCGTGTTAGCGATTAAAATTGATTTGGAAAAATATGGCCAGTGACCTTTAGAGGTCTGCTGTAGCTCCTCACCCTTCAGCTCCGGAGTCCGTGGGTGAGGAGAGGCAGCAGCGCCGTAGTTTATGATCACATCCATCACCACTCCTGACAGAGCAAAGGCCCTGAGAGGAAGTCATTAAGATATTCACATTGTTCTTCGCGACCTCCAAGAAGGAGCAGATCTGCATAGATCTGTCTGGGATGCCGCTTGGGCGTGATGTACATTTCCCCCACTGAGATCACATCTCTGCGGCAGCCAGACGCGGTGTCGGTGAATCTGTTGCCTCATTTTGTTGATTACATTTGATGATGTAGTGTGGATAACGCTGTTGGCAATAATTGCACTAAAAGCTGTGCATTAGAGGTATCAGTTACCGGGCTGTGCTGCAGCAACGTTCGGTTCTGTATCATTTAGGTCATTATATGTAAGGTGGAGATAACGGCTACAGCATGTGTCCAGCTGCAGAGGAGAAAGTATAGATATGAATGTAGGACATCATGGCTGTGCGGCCTCTAAGCAGATTTCCTCCCTCGCTTCACTTTTCTTCAGTTTGCTCTGCTAAAGTGACACTGCTGACACACCACTTACTTATTAAATAAGCACTAAGAGACGATTCTCTCGCTCTGCTTGTGTGTGAGTGTGTGTCTGCAGATGTTTTCCTTGTAGTGAATGAACCTGTTTGTAGCAGGGAGACTCACAAGGGTTTCAAACTGGAATTGGATTTTTTTTTTCCTTTGGCATGTTCAGCATGTGTTTGGTTCCTTCCTCAACAACACAGGAGCTGGTTGATATTAAAGAATAACATTTAACACAAAGATGGCTTTCTAGATGATTCCAGTTATTCCTTGGGCATTTATACTCTTATTGCAGTGGGAAGGTTAAATCTGATTTTTTAAAGCCATTTCCTAACACAAGAGTGTGCTTCTCTGTGTGTATTTGAACACAGAATCCATGTTTATGTATATATTCATACACAGATCAGCAAATGACCTCAGGTTCATGTCCACCTCCCACATGCAGCTATATTTATGTGCTCGTGGGCTCAAATGTGGGTGTCGATACAACGCGGTCGGTGCTGGTGCCTCAACGCGTCCCAGCGCCATGTGACACCGTGTCCCAGTGTTTACCAGCTGGCCGTGCGCTTGAAAACTGGTAAATCCGTAGATGATTGATCGTCTTCTGTCCTGGTCGGAAAATCCTTGTACACGGAATGCATTCAAGGTGAATGACTCAGTGATGTAGTACCTCAGAGACATGATGAGACCTGATGACCTCTGAGTGAGTGTGTGTGTGTGTGCGTGCGTGCATGCGTGTGTATCTCTCTCTTTTGACTCCAAGGACTCCAGTGTAGCACATATAAATTAATGCCTTTGCCTGCAGATTTGAGTGGATTCATGTGTGTGTGTGGGTGTGTGTCAAGCCGTGTGTGTGTGGTGGCAAATTAGAATGAGGAGGCTCATGTGTGACTCAGCCAAACAGGGTTATGAAACATCGGTATTGACGAGTGCACGTTCTTGCATTTACCTTGAAAATAAACCCATCTATGAAACAAACCGACTCCATTAAAAGTGTGGGTAGAGCGTTTCCAGCGTGCCGCCGGGCCACAGCTGCGCCCGAGCCCGTCCTTTAACCTTCCCGGACCGTATCAGTATCCTCCGCACAGGTTGGCAGCCACATGCATGCCTAAACAGAGCGAGCGCTTCACCTCGCCACAGGAGCACCTCAATCACAAACACTTTTTTTTCACCTAGTAAATGGCAGCAGCTCATGCTGTGTGTGATTAAGTGTGTGTCAGATGCTCTGCATGTGTGCGGCTCAGCTCCTGATACGCACCTAGCTGCATTTCCCTTCACCAAGCTACGAAAACCATCTGGGTTCTGTTTTTTGCTGAACTCCGGAGCTCGGCAGCCCGGCATCTGCACATATTGCTGCGAGAGGGCAACCTTCCAAGCCGGCACCCCATCGCGGCGACCAGCCTTACTGCAGCTGTCGTGGTAAACAAGCGGCGAGCCCCCTCGGTCCCTCGCCATTATTGCTGCAGGGCAACGAGAGCGCAAAATACAGATGACGCTCAAACGCTTCCCACTCCGGCAGGAGCCGTCAAGCCGCTCCACTCAGAGTCCGAGTTGACAGTGCAGCCGATGTAGATCCGAGGTGGTTCATTATGCTTGGCTGCGCTCCTCCCTCATTTTTCTCCTCCACTTCCTCACCCTCCCTCCCTTCCTCCCTCCCTCCCTCCCTTGCCTCTCCTTGCTCCTTCTCCTCCGCTAAGCTAAGGCTGGCTACCCTATGACCGCAGGAGGGTATCCAGCTCTGCTCGGCTGTGTATGCGGGTGAGAGTTTGGAGCGCCAGGGGAGGAAAAGCTGTCTCAGAGCACCAGTCATGTGCTCTGTCGTTGTTCCCTTAAGGAAGGATCCTGCTGGATCCTCCGGAGCAGAATCACACATTTGATTACTGAGCATGCTGCGGTTTAAGGAGCCATTCAGACGCTTGCAGTGAACGCTAACCCATCATGTATGAAGATATTCTGGGAACAAAGCAACCCGGAATAATCCCTGCGTGATGCAGACATCCCAGCAACCCTTGTGGCTCACTTCACAAACAGCACATGCTTCCGTGTGATCTCCTGTGCAGCTGAAGATGGCAGACACTAGTTAAGATGCACAAAGGTGCACACGCCACACTGGATGACGGCTGTGGGGAAGGCTGGAGCCGTTCCCAGAGGTAGACCGTCATGGTGCAGTCCACTCTCGAGCCATACTGTGACTGTTGCAGCGAGAGAATGACTGCTAATATACTAATTGGCCAAATGAGGCTGAGGGGGGGGGGGGGTAAACTGAGAAAACTCAAGGCGGCAGAGAGGGAGCAGCGTCGCGACATGCACCCGCTGTAGGCCCGATATATGTGGGCGTGCATATATATGTATAGTGTGTGTTTGCGGGGCCCATTCTTCCTTCACCCGTGTGGGGAGGAAATCTGGGTCAGTCTCTCCCACAGCCCAGACTCTAAATGAGACGTCTTTGCGTTCAACCACTGTCAGCTTGTACGTAACCATCTCGCACCCCCGCGCCGTGCCAGAGATCAAACATGCTTGACTGATCCTGCCGGGGTCACACACAGTTGATTTCTAATGGCGACAATGTAAGTATGGCCCATTGTTGGGGGGGGCAGACAACTTGATTAGGTGTTGATGTTAGTTCCTCGTTCGCTCTCGCCGCTTCCTTTGGCTAAACAATGAGATCTGGATTGACAGCCGAGCAGGAGGCAATTAGTTCCCGTTAGTTCCCTTAAATATGATTAAAAATGGTTTCTAGAGGTTTCCGCTCACCGTCACGGACCGGTCTATGCACGTTAGGTTAATAAGAGGCTCTAAAGTGCCCCTAGTTTGAGTGAATGCTGTGCACCCTGTAATTGACTGGCAATCTGTCAATCATCTGGCAGCAGTAAATGCTCATATTCTCTACTCCCCTCCCATAATTTGGTGGAGAATTTGTGCAATATTGTACTGAGCGACTGACTCCTTGGTTACTCATCATAGCAAGGAAGTAACTCCTCAGAAGTTATAATGGTGATATAATGAGCCCACCGAAGAGAGAGAAGACCCCCCCCAGCCTGTGTTAACAGTACAAATGAAGCGGGGTGGTCCTCATTTGTAGCTGGCGAACCCTTCTGCGTGGAAGTAAAGAAGGTCCACTTTTAAATGAAGTTTGTCCCTCCTCTCCTGCCCTCGCACTGATCTGATGCGACTGGATGGAGTTCAGAGAGAAGGGTAATAACTGAGAGCCCAACAGAGACAGAGCGGAGCTGATGTTTGTGAATCACTGGGTCAGTGGGTCACAGCCATCACTGGACATCCATGAAGCCAACAACACTCTGCCTTTCTCGGGGCTCCTGAGGAGTTGCTCACAATTGCCAAATTGTAGAAAATGTGACTGGCCGAGCGACACACATGCAGACGCACACACAAAGCGAGTGTTGATACAGGAGCGGGCCCCTGTGAGAGTCGGAGACACAGACCCTCTGAGTGAGCAGGCACCTAGAGACTGAGGCCGCGTTTATACCCCATTACCAGCACGCGCTCTCTAATTAAACCAGTGTTTTAATTAGGATTTAGACAGCCAGGAGAGAGGAGGGATAATAATGTTCACTTATCCATCAGAGGGCTTGTGTGTTTTTTTTTTTAGATGACTCACAGGTAAGTATGAGGAGAGGTTTGTCATCGCGTGCAATCTGCCGCCAACTCTGCATATTAGTGCATTATGAAGCACAGGCCAGGCAGCACGAGCACGGCGGCCTGCTCAACTGGCCCCGCAAATCGCTCGTAGGGGGAATTTGAGGCTGGAAAAAAGTGTCTTCAGAAATATCTGTCATTGGAAATGGTGGGATATTTTTTAAGCATGTTACATCTCCTGTTGTGCAGATGTGTCAGTGTTTAATGTGCAAAAGCATCAGGTGACTCGATTAAAGATGAACTACGAGAAATAAACACGTGTTTTCCCTCTCTGTCTTTATCTCACCCGCAGCGGCCGACGGTGTGCCGGTCCAGAAGGATGGGGAGCAGGTAATTCCTTCATCAACCCCTCTCTTTGACTTCCACTGACATCGGACTCTTAAAGACCAAACACGGCTGCTGACTGCAAACCTGCAACCGCACAAAGCGCCGCAGCAGCTCGCACCAAGCGCACGCGGCGCCTCCAAAGCGGCCATGACGGGCTTATGCGAGTAGATTAGTAAATCAGTCGTTTAACTTCCACTACACTTCTGCCAAAACGGCAAAACAATGTAGCTGGAAGGCAAACGCAGGATGGGTCGGCTCAGTGCTGCTGTTATCACTGCTTTATGTCCAACTGAGCGTCTCTTTTCACTGCTGCATCAGAGCGAATCAACACAGGCCTCATTTTTATCAATTTCCAACTCCTTCGACACTCTTTCCCCTCTTTCTGTCATACCGAGCCCATGATTATTTTTAAAAAACACAATCCCTTTGAGACAAGACACAGGAGAGGAAACCATTTTGGACTCAAATGTAGGGAACTCTTCTTTTTCACCAAATGCACTGTGATCACGGATTCCATCATTTATTTATGGGCTGCGCCAGAGAATGCCCTTCAGGCCTGCAGAGAGGAAACTAACAAACACACACACGGGGGGAACGCACAAACACACACACCCTTACACCAGTGATGTCAGGGCTATTGGAAAGAACTTAGGAAAACTGCTTCAAGAGGCCCCATTCCACAGCCTAAGTGTATTAAATCTCTCATCACACCCACTCCTGGAGAGAGAGAGAGGGAGAGGGAGGGAGGGGGAGAGATAGAGCAAGGAAGTGGGAGTAAGGAATAGAAAAAGGAGGAGTGAAGGAAAGGAGAGCAGAAGGATATCGATTAACACCACTTATATGGATACATGCTCCAAGAAACGGAGAGATGGAGCGAACAGGAACCTGCTGCTCACTCCCTCATCGTGTCACACCAGCTTCTCGTAACAAAATACATTTCGGCCTTTGTTTTGCTCCAGGCTATTCCTGCACCATATCTGTGGAAGCAAATCTGTTTTAACCCTATAGCTGCTATTGATGCTCATATGTTAATACTATAGATAGCATACTCAGCTAACTCGAAGGCTAACGGACAATGCTTTTGTTTTTGTAAAAATATAAACAGAAGATTCTAATTTGTAGGTTCAGGGAATGGTTTCACAAAACCTCCCTGATTTTTTAATCAGTGAGCTTTAGAAAAGACTGATGGTTTTTCATTGTTGTCATTGCCGAGCAGCATAATGGCGCCGATGCATATTGACCACGAAAAAGAATGTCGGAGTGACTCAAAACGCCGAAAAAATGCAGCGGCGGAGCAGTTAGTGGTTATAAAAGGATTCTGTGCCGTGCTGGTTTTTTGATGCCGTCACTGTTCGGCCTTGACAGACGTGACTCAGAGGTGAAAACATTCCAGAACAGCTTCCAAACCCCCAGTGATCCCAGTCCGGTCTGGCTGATATTGAGGAATGGCATGGACGAGGCAGCTGCTTCCATGTTTTGTTCCCTGCGTCTGTTTACACACACAGACACCCACACCCACACACACACACACACACACACTGCTGGCTGTATGTCTGCAGCATCAGATGGATGTTGACGCTGACGTCTTGTTGACTCTCCCTGGCGCTCTGCTGTTTGCCTTGAGTGTTTTGCAGCCCGAGTGAAGACGAAGGAGACTCCCTCACCGGTTTTCACTCTGCTATACATATAAACAAATTTACATTACTGATGCCCTGTTTAATCCCCCTCCCTTCTCCTTGTCATTCTGGTCCTTGACTCTCGCCTTCCTGGAAAATCCTGCTGACCCTCCCCTCTCTTGTCTTTTAATTTCCATTTCTCCCTCTGCATGTCTGATGTGTCCCTCCTCTCTTTGTCTTCTCCCATTTCCCCTCCCCTGCATGTTGATGGTCTCCCTCCCTCTCTCTCTCCCTCTCTCCTATCCCTCTCCTAATCTTTTCCCATCCCTCTCTTCTCCTATTTCTCCTCCTCAGCATGGACGTTCAGAATTTTCATGGGAAGGAATCAATGTAAGTGTCGTGACACCATTCCTTCATCTGCCGCCTTTCTGTTTCCTTTGCCTGCTTTGATTTGACTGGCCCATTAGCCACCAGCAACCCCCCCACCCCCCCTCCCAGCCCCCCTACCTCTCTCTCAGCTTCACAGTCGCTCCTTTTCGGTTTATGGTAGTGGTGCACGGTAGCGAGCGCAATCTGAGCCAATCGTCGGAGCAGAATGAAACACAGCACACTGTAATCTGGACTTGTGGGTTTTTCTCTTGTATTAACCCAACATTCTCCATCACTTCTCCTCCACTCACCCCTTTTCTAATACACTCCGTCTTCACGCTGTCTTGATGTCTCTCTGTGGATCTCCCATCTTTTTTTTCCTCCATGCCCCTTTTCCCTCCTCCATTCCTCTCGTATCTCCGACCTCTAGCTGTCTATGGAAGACACCACGTCAATCCTGCCACGGCTCAAGAGGAACTCAAACCCCTACGGCATCGGGGCTCTGGCTAAGTCTTCTCTGTCAGGTGTGTCAGGTGTGTGTCTGTGATGTAACTGGTAAACTGACCCCATGTTGGCTCCGGTTTCCTCACCAGGGACTGGGGTCAGCATGGTACCCGAATTGGGTTCCCTTCTGTCACTTCCTCTCCACACTGTTAACACACGCCAATGGCTCCTCGTGAGTCATTGACGGAAATAAATCAGCCCCAAAAAGCAGACGACTCTGTCACACACACTCAATGCACGCGGCTTGTTGATCTAAGAACAGGTGAGTGGGAAGTGTAGTCAATCTCTTTTTTTTTTCCCTGTTAAGTGCTTGTGAAGTTGTGGTGTCCTGAGCAAGTTCTGGTCTGGCTGTTCTCAATTGTCGTGGGTAAAGTTGGGAATACACTGCATGACTTTCACAGACATAAAACTGTCCTGGAAAGATGTTCAGAAACAGACTGACTGACAGCCCGCGACGGGGGAGGGGGGGGGGGGAGGAAAAGAAGAAGAGGAACAAACAGATATGCAAGACAGGCTGTGCGAGTTTTTGTGGTCACCGCCATCTGTGCCGAGAAGGAAGAAGACCCTTTTTTCCTTCCTGAGGACATCTGCAGATGCAGCTGACATTGACTTGAGGGTCTGTCGCTCCACACTGGTCCACTATTTTCCTTTTTTTTGCGCAGTCCCCCCCCCCACTGGCTTTGCCGTTCCTCCACTTGCTGCATCCTCTCGTCACTGGCCAGAGATGGATGGTCGGGCCAGCTGCCGCCAACGTGACAGCCTCCCGAGTTGGCGCTGAAAGATCAAACATGGTTGGAGGAGTTTGTTCTCAGCCGGATCTCCTCGCGCAGTTGCAGATTTCCCCCCGCCAGCTCGCCGCTCCGGGCTGGCTGCAAGACGTGCTGACGCGTGCACACTGGGAGGCACAATTCTCGATTCTTGCACACACGCCTGTCGAAAAGCATGTAGTGTATCCTCAGCTTTAAACAGAGTTCAGTGCAGTGTAGTGAAGTGCTTTGTTTTAGCAGTGGATTTGGTTTGATCCAGCTGTTGTGTGCAGTGCAGTTTATTTGGCTGCGGTACAGTGCAGTGAAGTGTAGTGCAGTTGCTGCGTTGTGTGCCCCCTCGCTGATTTGTGGAATGATTTATCCTCATAATTTATTCATAAATCTCATCTCCATGTGATGCCACCAGGGAGAGTCAAACAACCAGGGATTTGCAGTGTGTGTCATCATGTGCGGGTCACAGGAAACACGGCGCGTTATGTCAGCTTGGTGCTGGTTCAGTGGCGGAAATAAATATCTTCTTCTTCCAAAACCTGTGCTGTGTTGGATTGTAGGACAGGCTGAGGAGTGAAAGGGAGCAGTTTATTGCTTAGCCAGCACAGCATAGCAGAGGTGTGAAAGCCAACACGTCAACAAGCCAACGTCTCATTACTCATGCCACGCCGCCATCTCACCCCAATTATCGTGTCCCATCCCATGATGCACCTTTGTCAGACATGACATCCGTCCCTCTCTGTAGCCTATAAACTCTCGGTCTCATTAAACAGATTAATGTCACCTCCGTAACCCTTGTCATTTAGCCCTTTTCCTAATCCATGTTCACGGAGACCCTCATTAAGCTACAGTAATGTGGAAAAATTGGATTTGGCTAATAATTCATTTCCATCAACCTATTCAAAGTTCAATTTATTAATTGACGCTTGCCTCAAACATCTTATTTTAAACCTAATATGTATATTTATTGAGGACTGATCCTCCCATACTACGCTAGGCCATCCATTGACCACACGCCATCACAGCGTCCATGACCAAACCGCTAAACAAACACGCTAGTAACATGTGTATCTTATGTCCATCTTTCTTTCCCGCCTGTCTTCACTCTGCCATCTTTCCTTTTTTTTGCCGATTTCCCCCTCCTCCCTACCTCCCCTCACCCACGAGCAGGTGTGACCCGCACCATGAAGGAGAGGGTGACCAAGCCCACAGCCATGGCACAGGGGCGCGTCGCGCATATGATTGAGTGGCAAAACTGGGGGATGCAGACAGTGGGCGCGGGCGGCATTCCCCAGTCCCGCATCACCACCCAGGAGCGGGAAAAGGAGCGGCGGCTGGAGAACGACGCCTACAGTGACCTTAGCGACGGCGAGAAGGAGGCTCGCTTCGCAGCAGGTTGGAAATACGTGCAGACGTCTCTCTGAGCCCGATGACCCTCATCAGCAGAGTGGAAAAGTCTGGGATTTAGGCCTACATTTGTGCCGAATCAGCTCACTGTGCTCCTACCTCGTCCTTTTGACCTCAGGTATCCTACAGCAGTTTGCGATCTCAGAGGCGACCCTCTTGGCCTGGACGTCGATGGATGGCGAGAGTCCGCGGTCGGGGTCGAACCAGGGCAGCGTAGCTCATCTGAGCGAAGTCAACCAGGAAAGCATCACCAGTCGAGGTAAACACGCTGACACGTAAACACGCCGACACGTAAACATGATGACACGTAAACACGATGACACGTAAACATGATGACACGTAAACACGATGACACGTAAACATGATGACACGTAAACATGATGCAGCACAAACAGCAAAGTCTGTCAGAGAGAGAGAGAGAGAGAGAGAGAGAGAGAGAGAGAGAGAGAGATTACAATATTAGAGTCATTGTTGACGTCACAACAAATGAAGTTTAATTGATTTCCGTTATAGGGAGTGAGATTATGGACAGAGTAAAGACAGCTGTGCCAGCTGGGTGTAGTTGGGGGAGAGGCGGTGCACGGCATCACATGCGTCATGTTGCCTGGTAATGAGAACATACTGTTCCCTCTCTCCTCTCCATGCTTGAGGGTCAGCTCATTATTCTTTTTCTCATGGACCTCTGGATATTTTCCACTCCTTGTGGTTCTTTTGAAGGCCTTGTTCTAGAGGTGCAAGGAATTCTGGGTGAACAGATGCTCTTCAAGAAAAGGTTTTTATAAAGTCTCGGCCAATTATTCTGGACTCAAGCCTGACTTTTATGTGCAGCTTGACTCAAGTCTTCCATTGATTTTCTGAATTGACCATTTCAGATATGAAAACAACTGAGGGGACATATATGATCAGCTGCCGCTTCCGTTTTTCTTTTTCCAGATCAGATATTGCACCACTCCTCAGCAGAGGTGTGGCCACACACGTACGTCTCCCAGGGCCACTACTGCCTCTCCTCCTCCGACGCCTGGGAGCCCATCAACAACGATCCCTCCGGGGTGGCGTCTCCGCCGGCGGGCTCCTACGTCGTCGGGACCGACGGATACGACGGACAGGCTCACTTCCTGTCGCAGCAGCAGCAACAGCTGACTCTCCAGCAGCAGAGCCAGCTGCAGCAGCTGCAGCAGATCCAGCAGATCCAGCACTACCAGCAACAGCAGCTCCTGCAGTACCAGCAACAACAGGTAGAGTCTGAGGACACAAGAGCTGCCTGAAATGAGCCAATAACATCACATACACGTCTTGTTTAAGGGTTTGATGCTAGTTTAAGGGTTTGATGCCCACATTGAGATGGGCATTTTTATTTTACGTAACTGGAGGAGCTAAAAAGGAACTAACCCCGACGTTAAACGATTTATGTGTTGCGATTTGGGAATCCTTTCCATTAGCATCATGATTCATTTAGCGTACGTGAAGGCAGCTTCAACGGCACGGCTGAAGATGCTAAAAGATTAAATGTGCCCCGAGGTGTCACAGCACAAACCTGGATCAATTCATACAATCCTTGATTCAAAATTGCTGTACAGAAATCGAAACTAGTTTTCAAATAAACTTGAATCCTCATTTCAAACAGCTGATTGGAGTCATTTGATCTGGTGTAATTATGAAAAACAGTTTCAGGACTGCTGACTCTCTGTCTGCAGTCTCTGGAGCACCGGCTGCACAGCGCCAACCACTCTTTGCAAGCAACCCCCAACAGCACCATCCACAGTCTGGTCCATCAGGTTCACCCACCATTGGTGGATCTGTGGAACACGGGTCAGATGGAGGCCTATCAGACGGAGGCTGGAGGCTACATGGGTGTGTCAGCGGTGGTGGAGCCCAGCCTTTGTGTTCCCTCCGGAGAGGAGATGGTGGGAACAGAGCACTCCCCCTTACTGGAGCAGCAGGAGGAAGAGGAGGAGGTCAAGGTGAGGTAACACATTTGCATATGAAGGCATCTCTGGTGCACACAGACCGCCATGGCGGCTTTATTGCCGTCGCTGCGCCTCACTGCATGCACCTCTCATCATCAAAGAGTGGACGTTATTTCATTTCTTCCTCTCAAACGTGGAGCAATATTCCAAATCTTTGTGAGGATTTGCTGCATTTTATTCCTTTCTCAAAGGGAATTTGTTGAACAGTAGGAAGTTACAGTAAATTGCAGCAATTGTACACATTTGACCTGAACACGCGTCATTTAAGCAGTTATTGTAGGCAACGACCAGCTAGAAAATAGATCAACTCAAAAAAACAAAACCTCAAAAATTCTGCTAAAGGTAAAATAAAGTTGAAATTGTGAGAACGATCGAGCAAAGCTATCAAAGCACAAATTTCTCACCGACCTATAATCCAAATCCTTCTTATTGAATATGAATTAGAAATGCTGAAATTCCTCCGCCTGGTCCTCTGTCCTGTCCAACCAGGAAGAGGATGTGACACTGCGCATGGAGCCAGAGTCGGCCACGTTGACTCCGCCCACGCAACAGGGGGATGCCTCCGGCGGCAGTAGTCCGGGGCAACCGCCGGCAGAGCCAATCTCCGAGAGGAAGGCGTCTGATGTCACCACCGGCCTTGTTCAGACTCTAGAGGAGCAGGACGAGGAGGGGCTGTCAGCATCCGTGGCAACCAACTGAGACTCCCTGTTACAAACTGACCAGGAGAGGAAGGACGAAATAACACAACCTATATCTATTTATCTGTTCATTTTCAGGTATGAAAAACACAACTATTTCACAGTGGTGATAACCCGATCTGGGAGGAGGCTCACGGTGACGAAGGAACTGATGCAACAAAGGACACGCGCATACTGTGTTCTTTGTAAGCCTTACATCCCAAAGGTGAAGGGACTGAAGGAGAGGGAAGGGAGGAGCAGGAGGAGCAGGAGGAGCAGGAGGAGCAGCCGTCGGCAGAAATGTCTCTATTAGGGATCCACTCATTGGAGATATGGCGGAGGGGAATGGAAACATGCATGCTTTTTATGAAGACGAGCAACTCAACCCTGTCATCGTCGTACGATAATACTGACATCTATCATAATAAAGCGTTATAATAAGAATAATTTTGTAATAAATCAAAACTGTACGGGATAAAAATCTATGTATAGGTGTATGATCAAAATATACGTTTGCCCCACGGGGCGACAACACGGTTTACAGCTGTTACCCGACATAGTAGTGTTTAATCAAGCTAAGCCCATGTTCCGTCAAACGCGTATAAACACAAACATTGTTAGCGTAGGCGCAGAAAACGTCCGCATTTCGGTGAAATGCAAATTTAGTGGAGGCTAATTCTTCTATACTGTGGCACGGGATGCTGTTTCCGGAGGGACGGGCCCGTCGTGCTGAGTACACACACTAAACCTTGCACAGATAAGGATTGTACTGTAAGATAGTGTGCTTCCTACCCAATCTCTGTATGCATGTTTCTTCAGAGCACTATGGAGTATCTGTAATATATGGCACTGTTTTTTTGGGGTTTTTTTGATTTTGCACTGAAGCGCAGCTTCCTGAGCGGGGCCGTGGCAACGTCCTCCAGGTTTTTTTTGGGTTGTGGGCAGAGAAATAAAGACAGAGCTGCATCTCCTTTGCACTGACGCGATCCAGCAGATCGGAGGTTGCCTCCGGATCGCTTGATTTTGAGCTTTTCGGCGCCACAGACGACCAAAACAGAGCCGCTTCGCGAACAGCGCGAACCCTCAGCTGCTTTTTATTTCCTAGGTCTAGTTGAGATAAACTGAGGGGGAGGATGATGACGATGATGATGATGATGATGATTATGATGATGATGATGATGATGGCCATTATGTGAATGTACAAGTGACGGTACATGAACAATTGATGTCTCCTCACGGCCCACGTGGGACAGAATCCCGAAATGAACAAGACATTTAAATGTGTGGGTGTGAAAAATGGATTCTCTGCTTCGTCAGACCCCACACACACACACACACACACACACAAGGATCTAAATTGTAACCAGCAATAGGCAGGCATAGCACTGGCGTTCCAAAAGACCAGTGTCAGCTCTGTCGTATAGTTGTAAATAGTCTGAATATATCAAAACCGCCTCTCACTCACTCACAACTGTTCTTGTGCAGTTTAACTTCTTTATTTTTTTACTCCTCTGTCCCATTTTAGTTTTGGGATCGCTAACAAAAAACAAAATAGAGTAGTGTTCATCGCTACCTGAGACAAATGTAAATAGATTTGGTCACTAGCATCCAAGTGTGTTTTATCTGGTGAGCCTATGGGTGGTGGGACGGGTGGAGAGTAGCGGTCTGAGATAACGGGGACGTTCCCGTCCCTCAGTCAGTCAATCAGGGAAAAGGACGGGAGAGAAAGACTGAAGCGTGGAGCGGAACAGATCGGCGTCTTCCTGCTCTTTGTGATTACTGTGAAGCAGCTGTTGAAGTGATTATTAATGATGTTTAAGGAAGCATGTTCTCATTTAGGTTGAAGCTTTTCCCTCACCAGGAGGAGGAATGGGGGGGGGGGGGGGGGGGGGGGGGGTTGCAGCGAGGGCAGGACGGGAAGCAAAGACTCTGGACTCGCTGATAAAACACACCACCACCGTTTGCATCGTTTCCTCTCTTGGGGGGCACCTTCTCCTCTCACTCTGAAGATTGTGTGAGACACTTTAGAGATATATATAAAAAAAATTCTATATGATTTAATGACTTGAATGAACTTCTCTGTTAAATGATTCTTTATGCAATGTTGGGGACAATGTTTATTTTTCTACTGTTACGTTGTTGAAATCCCTCCCTGTAAGTTAGAATAGGTGTCATGGTTGTAAAGTGGTCTTGTTCTGGTCTGGTTCTGAGCACATTACGGACAAAAACGGATCCTCTGCCCTTACTTAGAGGTCGGAGACTGAGAATAATAACTGATAATTCGGCAGCTCCTGATCTTAAAACAAGGCAAGACTTGATTTTAAAGAGTCGCTGTTTCTCGGGGGGGGCTCAAACCTGCAACCAGAAGGTCTTTACACGATGGCACATATTCATTTATTTATTGAACAATTACTTGGTGGGAAGGAAACATTTGACAGCCTGTACAGAGCCTATACATCCCATAGGTACCGACCCATCTGGGAGCAGTATCTCTGGTTTTGAGTCGCTCGGCTTCAGAGACCTGATGTGGTGGGAAGACTTCGTTGTTGATGGGGAGCGGCTGCACGGCTAATTTGGCTAAAACGGGATATCAGTTTACACGAAATCGTAAGGGTGGTTGAAAAGAAACTGCTTCAGGGTTGTTGTTTTTTTTTTTTTCTTGTTTATTATCATCTCAATGAATGAATAAATGAATAACAAGAAGCCAAATATAGTTATGTGGAGGTTAATGTTTAATGATCATTGCTAACCAAATTGTTCTGCGCGACCCTCCTGGGTGGTGCGCTCCAACCCTGCTTTCCCTCTTTATTCCTCCTCCTTTCATTCTCCACCCTTTTGAGTGTGGGTTCTGTGTACTTGTCTGTCCGTCTGCCTGCCAGTCTGTCCGTCTGTCTGTCTGCCTGCCAGTCTGTCTGCCTGTCTGTCTGTCAACAGTACACGTTTGCTCTCGTTGCAACAATCACTGCCTGAACAAAGACGCCACATCAGCCAAAGGGGGTTTTAGGGCAATCAGACGTGTCCACATGAATATCATTTGGAAATGTGTGTCACAACAACAATCTGCTGTGTAAAACAAACCAACCCTGTGAACCATCCTGGACGGCGTCTGTAAAGATCTGGTCTTCTGAGCGGAGTGTGTCCCGGTGCTGGCTCTGCACACACACACACGCGACACTCACCTATGCATGCTTGTTGGACAGTTGCCACAGGACGGTTCCATGCCTCCCTCTGTCTCCCCCACCCTCCTCTCGCCTCTCCGTCCTGCACGAAGGAGCCTCCCACAGCCCCCCCCCCACCCCCTGCAGCTTTCTCCTCGTCTTTTCCTCTGGTGGAAAAAGAGAAAATAAACAGACCAACAAACGACAGTTCTCATGCATGTATGTGTGGATATCTTTTCCAGAGTGTTAATAATTAGATTCTCACACGTTCGACCCTTTTTCTCTCAAGCCTCAACGCATGTGACGTGTCTTTTTTTAACCGTCACACACTTGTCAGGCTCAACCGCAGCCACGGAGGGCCTGGCAGCAGTATAATCCAGCCTGTCGTGCTTTCCCTAAAAACATCCCTCTGCTGTCTTTATAAGGGATTCAAAGCCAGGAGAGCATTAATGATAAATTCTTGGTGACAGAACTACTGGGTGGGGACTCACTGCTTATGTGTCCAAGCTCAGGAAATATCAAAGACTGTTGACCCACTCGGCACAAAAATCTACGTTTACATGAGGCGAGATCTGCTCTTTGGTAACATCAATCATCACTACGCTCGTTCAGCGTGTAGGCCCGTGATCCCCCCCCAACATTTCTTTTCTTGCACAATACCTTTTGTTAAAAAAAGAATTCATGGCAGATGTTCAGATCAAAAGTACATAATTCAATGAGATGTGACGGCGACGGATGCTTCAAATGTGAAGATGAAGTAATACCCAGGCTCACATTTTTAAGGATTAGTAGATGCCAAAAGGAATAATGCTTCTAAAAGACTCAGAGGGAGTTTTGTTGCCACGCGCGCCACATTTATTGCAGGCAATGTTTAGGCAATAGCATATTCTGGTGCTCTTTCATTGAATAGCCTCTAAGCACTTTGCCAGATGAGGATACGTTGCAGTCAGGCAATAAACTGGAGCAGCCAGCAGTTTCTTTGTACACTGGAGCCTCTAAATTGTTTCAAAGTGTGTAAATGAATGTTGTGTGTGACCTGCACTGGACTTACCAGGCTGTAATCTACTGTAATGTGACCGCTGGGACTGGTTCCTCAACAATGTGTTAGCGTGGCCACAGTAGCAGTTAGCTCAATTTAGCAGCGCTGTGCTGAAGGCCTCACAGATAGGCAAAGATGGACTGTCTTGTAATGGTCTTTATTAATAATCAAAACTAAAAGACTATTTTGACATTACTTTCAAAATCACAATCAAGTACTGACTTGAAAATTTACCATAAAGCAAAACTTTGATACACGTAAATCATAATTTATTATGAATCAGTAAACTTTAAGCACGTGATCTCTTTGACCACAACGTCAATTAAGTCGTCATTAAAATAACTTGATTATCATGCAATTAGTTGCTGACAGGTTTGATCAAAGTGATTTCATCCATGTTGGTGTACAGTAAAGCTGCACTCAAAAGGTTCTAAGTTAGAGAGTGAACATTCACAAGAGGCGGAAATCAAAATCTTCGTTGCAGTTTACAAGACAGAGGGAGGCACCTGAGATTCTGAGTGAAAAAGTGAGATTCTTGAGTAGAAAAAGTTTCAGAAAACGTGTGTGCAACAATCTTTTCTGCACGTAGAGAGCTCAACATCTGTGGGGGGGGGGGGGGGGTCCTCTGCCCAGCCTGCAGCTCTGTCCCAGGAGGGGAAAAGAGGAGTAAAATACAAGATTTTGTTCTTTTAAATCCAGTCTAGATGGGCTCATCCGACTCCTCGCTCTCCCTCTCCTCCTGCAGGGAGGAAAAAGTGAGAACGGGGCTGGTGGGTGAGACGGGGGAGACGGGGGGTGAGGATGAGGTAGGGAAGGAGGTAGAGGGGGACGCCGAGTCCTGTGAATCCCCGTCTGCGTCATTTGTGATGGCAGCGCTGTTGCCTGAGCTGCTGGCGGAGAAGGAATCTAAGACGCAGCCAGCAGCTCCTGGATAGGACGAAGCCCTCCTCTGGGAATCCTCCTTTGACTCCCTTCTGCCCCGCTCCCCCTCCTTCCTGCTCCCCTCCCCCCAGAGGTCTCTGTCCCGGGTAGGTGAGGAAGGGGTGGACGAGGGGGGCTGGTGCTTCTTGGCTTTCCTGCTGGCGTCCCTGAAGCTGGCCAGAGGGGGTCGGAGACGCACCCCGCTCCGAGTGGAGCCCTCGATGGCTTTCTGTAACTGCGGCAGGAAGGAAAACCGTCAAAGATCCGGTGTACGACCACTAAAGCCAATCTAAGAAAATGAGCTGTGGGTGTTTAGTGCAACCAAATGAATCAGAGCGTAAATCATGAGGCACCCTGTGACAGAACAACTGCCCACGCCATGAGATCATCGCAACCCGCCGCATCGGAACGAACCGAGGACGAGAGACACGCGGACAAAAGGGAGAAAAAAAACCAAAATCCAGAACGTACCTCTTTCAGCGCCACAACGCCCACCAGCTTCCCGATACTGGTGACATAGGCGTGACTGAGGCCCAGCAGGGAGAACAGAGTGTGTGTCTGAGCGGAGAGAGAGGAGAACATGATCCAGTTAGTCTTGAGCTCATCCTAGTGTGATGGCGCCGCGCTTGCATGGCTACACCCTCGTAAACAACTGAAGAAAACACGAGTCGCATTTTATGGTCCCCTCATCAAACGCAGACCTGAGAACACCTAAAGCGAGGAGCAGTAAATGGGCCCGGGTGCCTCCGAGCAGCTGGCACATCTGTACAGGTAACGCGCAGGAAGGATGGATGGGACTGAAGGAAAGAGCGCGGGGCGATCACCTTGTGCAGAGACGTCCTCTCCACCAGCTGAAATGGCGAGGGGTCAACGCGTATCTGCTCCATGTCGATCGGTTTATCCAGCTGCTCCTCGTCCCAGACTTTAATCTGAATCAGCCGCCCAAAAAGTCACAAAGGTACAGAGTTTCTACCCACTTCCTCTGACGATTGCGTCACTGTTGGCGGCGTAAATGCTCAATCAAGACGGCCTCATACCTCCTCCGGGGTCATCGTGTCTGTCAGCTGAGGGGGCGTGGTCTCCTGCAGGAGGCGGGGCAGAGAAGAAGAAGTCAGCCGTTGGGAATCTATACTGATAAGTGTTGGTGGTGTATCTGTCATCATCCCCTGCAAAACATGTCAAATCCTCCATGCGTGCGTCGGGTCGCCCCCTCCCGGCGCATTAGCGGAGCCGGGCCGGAGCAATGCTGCTGCCCGAGCTGTCGCACTGAACCCAACAGCAGACGGCTGATTTGAGCTTTTGGGGTCAAAGGGACGGCGAAGATCGGTCGATGGCGGCGACGTACCTGGATCTCAGTCTGTCCTGATGAAGAGGAGGAGGAGAAGAGTCTCTGGAGGGTCCTCCTGACAGACTGCAGCTTGCGCGTGTCTAAGGGAGTGGAATGGCATCAGAGGGTAAGAGGGGGGGGGCATTTGATGGGTGGATTTCTGCATGTGCCCTGTAAATATCAAGTTACCTGGATCTGCGTGGTTGGTTGAAGGTTCCTGAGGTTTGGGGGAGGGAACAGGGCCATTACATTCCTCCTGTGCTGGAGAAGCCTGCCAGACCAGCACAGAGAGTTATCAAACTGTATATTTTTGAGTATGTTTCTATCCTCTGCCCACCTTGTCGGTGCCCTCTTCTTTCCCTTCTTCATCAACAAACGTGAAGGACTCCCAGCTCACCTTGGAGCCCTGACTCGGTGAGTTCTGACCTGTCTCAAACATCCTCCTCTCTGGCGAGAGCCACCAATCTAAAACGGCCTGGAGCTCCGTCCGCTCAATGGAACCCAGAAGAATCATAGATTCTGCAGGGAAAGCAGGAGGTGTTCAGCACACTTGTAAAATTATCGGCTTTATTTCAGGAGCGAATGAGAACATCGATACTGCGCTCAGGTATATAAAGATGGACAGTGTGAAAATTCAAAGCAAACCAGAAAGTCAATAAACATGTGAAGTAAGAGGCAGGGATTCGTTTAGCTAAGCATAAAAACGGGAGAGGGTTCGTATCGTCCAGACTCACCCCACAGTGGGGTGTCTCTCATGTTCAGTAACTCCATGTGTGAATGGAGGGACCTCTGAGCCTCTAAGTTGAGGTTTCAAACTAAGGAGGATGACCCAGAGGTGGGATTTGTAGAGTTTAATCACCTTTCGAGTCGACCAGGGGGATGGTTTTCAAGGTTGTGGAGTCCAGCAGATGGTTCAGTTCACGATAGGTGGAATGAGAGGAGAGGAAGTTCACGTTCCGCACCATGATGTCTTCCACAAAGATGTTGTACTTGCTGAGAAAACAAGAGACGCGGTGACTGAACTGCTGCGCTGCAGGTTTATGGTGGGAAAAAAAGGTGCAGGAATTACCTGACGTGCCCGAGAGCCAGCTCAGGCAGGTAGGGCAGCTTCTTCACCTGAATGATGGAGTCGTAGAGAGAGGGCTGCAGGCACTGGGCCACCATGTTGGCGAGGATGACCGCCACCATCATGGGCAGGATGTGGGAGATCTGACCCGTGAGCTCGAAGCAGATGACCGCGGTCGATACGGTGTGAGTGACGGCCCCCGTCATGGCTGCCGCCCCTGCTCACAAGGCCAGAGAGGGGAGGGGCCGGAGAGGGAGGGGCCAGAGGGGGTGGTGCTGGTCATGGAGGGTTCAGACACATCCAGCATCCATCATCCATCCATCAATCCATCCATCCATCATCCATCCATCCAGCATCCATCCATCATCCATCCATCATCCACCCATCCATAATCCATCCATCATCATCCATCCAGCATCATCTATCCAGCATCCATCATCCATCATCCAGCATCCATCCATCCATCATCCATCCATCATCCAGCATCCATCCATCAATCCATCCATTCATCCATCATCCACCCATCCATGCACCCATCCATCATCCATCCATCCATCATCCATCAA